>NC_037677.1:38836355-38986665 GCF_003255815.1 Theropithecus gelada
AAAAAAAAAAAAAAAAAAAAAAAAAAAAAAAAAAAAAAAGAAAAGAAAAACACTTGAAAGAGGTTTCCCCAAATTTGACAATGTCCAAAACTTTCACATTAGCAATGGGGAGCATATATTCAAGGCAACTGGTATGGGGGGAAACGTTAGTAATAATAAGTGGTGAACTGGAATGCACATTTTCTTTCTTTTTTTTTTTTTTTTTTTTTTTGAGACGGAGTCTCGCTCTGTCGCCCAGGCTGGAGTGCAGGGGCCGATCTCAGCTCACTGCAAGCTCCGCCTCCCGGGTTTACGCCATTCTCCTGCCTCAGCCTCCCGAGTAGCTGGGAGTACAGGCGCCCACCACCTCGCCCGGCTAGTTTTTTGTATTTTTTCAGTAGAGACGGGGTTTCACCGTGTTCGCTAGGATGGTATCAATCTCCTGACCTCGTGATCCGTCCGTCTTGGCCTCCCAAAGTGCTGGGATTACAGGCTTGAGCCACCGCGCCCGGCCGGAATGCACATTTTCTAAGCTATGAGTAAAAAAAATTTAAGAGAGGATGTCGGCTGGGCGTGGTGGCTCACGCCTGTAATCCCAGCACTTTGGGAGGCCGAGGCAGATGGATTGCCTGAGGTCTGGAGTTCGAGACCAGCCTGGCCAATATAGTAAAACTCTGTCTCTACTAAAAATACAAAAAAAAAAAAAAACTCAGCTGGGCGTGGCGGCCGGCGCCTGTAATCCCAGCTACTCGGGAAGCTGAGGTAGGAGAATTGCTTGAACCCGGGAAGCGGAGGCTGCAGTGAGCTGAGATTGCATCATTGCACTCCAACCTGGGCAACAAAAGCCAAACTCCACTTCAAAAAAAAAAGAGAGGGGGTCAATCAAAACAGAAGACCCGTTTGTCCTTCATTCTTTCTCAAAGAAATTGTTCTAATATTCTAAATCGTTATCATATGAAGCAGCGATCATGATTATGCAGTTACTGGTAGCAGTAAAATGTAATTACAAGGGAATTAATTTTAAAATTTATCTTTTGGAATTTTGTTATGCTATGCTTTTGAAAATTTGCAATTGTTTTGCTTTTGTCATTCTAAAAATCATTCTTTTATCATTATAAAAAATACAAACTTTGAGACAAACTGATTATATTCAGAATTTTGTGCTCTTTTCTTTTTTCTTTCAAGACAGAGTCTCAGTCTGTAGCCCAGGCTGGAGTGCAGTGGCACCATCTTGGCTTGCTGCAACCTCCACCTCCTAGGTTCAAGCAATTCTTGTGCCTCAGCCTCCTGATTACAGGTGTGCGCCACCATGCCTGGTTAATTTTTTTTTTTTTTTTTTTTTTTTGAGATGGAGTCTCTGTCACCCAGGCTGGAGTGCAGTGGTTCAAGCAATTCTCCTGCCTCAGCCCCCCGAGTAGCTGGGATTACAGCCGCGTGCCACCCGGCTAATTTTTGTATTTTTAGTACAGACGAGGTTTCACAATGTTGGCCACGCTGGTCTTGAACTCCTGACCTCAGGTGATCCACCCGCCTGTGGCCTCCCAAAGTGCTGGGATTACAGGCGTGAGCCACCGCACCCGCCTGGCCTAATCTTGTGTTCTTTTCTTAGAGATAACTCTCCCTATGGTGCCAACTTCAGCTCCTACTTTCAGATCTGCCCTCCTCCTCCAGGGGCAAGTGTGTCGGGTCCTCTGAGGGACACACCTGGGGCATCCCTGCTGAGCACCACGTGTGCACAACTTCAGCTTTCAGAGGCAATGTTGATTGTTTTCCAAGGCAGGTGTGCGAATTTAGGACTGGAAATGAGTCCCATGAACTCCCGGTCTGCCCAAACCCAGGAACCTGGAGGGGTCCTAATCACCTGTGTCAGTGAAAAGGTGGAAAATAGCAAACTCTACCCATCCCTCGGATCAAAATGGGTTCTCCAGTTCCTCTGCGGTACAGGCTATAAATTCGGACCCTCAGTGTGGAAAATCCCAATGTTGATCATCAGAAGTTAATATATTAATATTTTACCAGTTTATTAAGAACTTAGAGGCAAATAATAGCTCTCAAGAATTTATACATCAAACCACAAGACATTTTAATGTTACATTATTAAAAAAAAAACCCTGCTGCTCTATTTTTAAAAACATGATTGGATTTTTTCCCCATTGCTTACTAAATTTTGACTTCTTCAATAGTTCTTTCTGGTTTGGTAAACATTGCTCTGAAGCACTTGTCCTTCTCTTTTGTAGTCTGATCAGAGGCGAGCACACTACCAGCTCCCTTTTTTTTACTGGGGAGGCTGAATAACAAATGGTTGGTATTTTATATTAGCTACTGCTGTGGAGACAACAAAGAGGAGTGGAGCTCTGGTCGCATTTGAATCGAGGTTTTAGGTGGCCACAAATTCAATAATTTCTTTAATTTATTTAACAGACAAGACTCTACAAACTACTGACATTCATGGTCACATTCCATGCCAACAAACCCAGAACTAAGACTTTTCCAAATCGTAGTGTTGTGGAATTATTTCAACTTTAACATTCAGTTCCAGTAAAAACATTATTTTATTCTACTCCTACCAAGTAAATAAATGATTCCCCTTATCAGATGCTTAATCTCATTATAACTAACTTATTTTTATAAAGATTTAGATAAAGGAGTTCAATGGAGAGACATTTATTGGAATGAACCACTGGTTCAAGATAAGAAACCCTTTTCATAAATTATGCCTTAATCTAAAATCTGGGTAAGTATTTTACTTCATTGGCTCAGTTTAACTGGAGGAAATGGCAAAGAGAAATTTATGACTGTGGCTTACAAATATTTAAAACCTGTTTCTTCAGAAACAGTGATCAAGTATCACTAAGAAAAAAAAAAAAAAAAGAAAACCTGTTTCTCTCACTGACTGACTCTGACCATTGAGAAAGCTGACTCCCTGCCCCAGCACTCTGCCTCACAGCCTGCTTTATGAATCTTCACTACACTGTCAATCAACACATCTATTTCTTCCTCCCACTTGAAGCCCACTGTGATGTCATCCATTGGAGGCAGGAGCTCTGCGCAGTCCCTTTGCAGCCCCTTGAACTGCAGTGAGATGTGTGTATTGAGTCAATCCACAAATACCAAGTAATTCTATAAATAAAAATTATAGGAGACCCTTGTTTTGGACTAAGCTCCTGCCTAGGATCAGCTTAGTCCTAAACAAGGGTCTCCTGGGTGGATCACCTGAGGTCAGGAGTTTGAGATCAGCCTGATCAACATAGAGAAACCCTGTCTCTATTAAAAATACAAAAAGAATTAGCTGGGCGTGGTGGCACATGCCTGTAATCCCAGCTACTCAGGAGGCTGAGGCAGGAGAATCGCTTGAACCCGGGAGGCAGAGGTTGCACTCCAGCCTGGGCAACAAAAGCAAAACTTGAAACTCCATCTCAAAACAAAAACAAAAACAAAAACAACAAAAACCAGGGTCTCCTATAATTTTTATCTAACATAACTTTCAAAGCATTTTCATTCTAATACAATTACTCCAAAACAGAGTCATCTCTGGCCTTCCAATAGGAGAGATATAACAGTCCAACTTCCCAAACAGGCCAGCTTCAGTGGCATGATAATGAAGTTCTCTCTGCCTTTAATCCTTACAACAAAAGGGGACCCGAGGTTAGCCAATCAGTTCTTTTTTCTATTGTTCTGTCTCCTTATTCTCGCCTTAGGAGGAAAGCAGCCTTAAAATGACCAATTCACTTTTTCTTTTTTGTTTCTGCTTTCTTTAGCCCTTTTGGTCTATAAAACCAACCTCCTCTGCTCAGTTCCCTGGAACATTTATTCCATTTTATGAAAGGAAGTATTGCCTTATTCGAGAATCACAAAGCCAGTTAAGATTTTTTAAATGGGCCGGGCACAGTGACTCACTCCTGTAATCCCAGCATTTTGGGAGGCTAAGGCAGGTGGATCACCTGAGGTCAGGAGTTCCAGACCAGCCTGACCACTATGGAGAAATCCCGTCTCTACTAAAAATACAAAATTAGCCAGGTGTGGTGGCACATGCCTGTCATCCCAGCTACTCGGGAGGCTGAGGCAGGAGAATAGCTTGAACCCAGGAGGCAGAGGTTGCAATGAGCCGAAATCACACCACTGCACTCCAGTCTAAGCAACGAGCAAAACTCCGTCTCAAAAAAAAAAAAAAAAAAAAAAGGAGCCAGGCACAGCGGATGATACCTGTAATCCCAGCACTTTGGGAGGCTGAGGCAGGTGGTCCAGTCTCCACTAAAAATACCAAAATTAACCAGGCATGGTCATGCACACCGTGTTGGCCTCAAGTAATCCGGGCCAACACTGTAACTGCCCAAGGGGTTCACCTTGCCTGCTGCCCAGACAGAGCCAATTCATCAAGACAGGGAACTGCAATAGAGAAAGAGTAATTCACGCAAAGCCAGCTGTGTGGGAGGCTGCAGTTTTATCATTACTCAAATCAGTCTTCCTGAGCATTCGGGGATCAGAGTTTTTAAGGATAACTTGGGTGGGTAGAGGGGGAGCCAGTGAGCCAGGAGTGCTGATTGGTCAGAGATGAAATCATAGGGAGTAGAAGCTGTCTTCTAGCACTGAGTCAGTTCCTGGGTGTGGAACACAATGTCAAACAAGCCAGTTTATTGATCTGGGTGGTGCCAGCTGATCCACAAGTGCAGGTCTGTAAAATATCCCAAGCACTGATCTTAGGAGCAGTTTAGGGAGGGTCAGAATCTTGTAGCCTCCAGCTGCATGACTCCTAAACCATAATTTCTAATTCTGTGGCTAATGTTAGCCTAGTCCCCAGGCAAGAAGGAGGTCTGCTTTGAGAAAGGGCTGTTACTATCTTTGTTTAAACTATAAACTATAAACAGGCCTGGTGAGGTGGCTCACTTCCCAGCACTTTAGGAGGCAGGTGGATTTCCCAAGGTCATGAGTTTGAGACCAGTCTGACCAACACGGTGAAACCCCATCTCTACTAAAAATACAAAAAAATGGCCGGGCGCTGTGGCTCACGCCTGTAATCCCAGCACTTTGGGAAGCCGAGACGGGCTGATCATGAGGTCAGGAGATCGAGACCACCCTGGCTAACACGGTGAAACCCCGCTCTACTGAAAATACAAAAATTAGCCGGGCGCGGTGGCGGGCGCCTGTAGTCCCAGCTACTTGGGAGGCTGAGGCAGGAGAATGGCGTGAACCCGGGAGGCGGAGCTTGCAGTGAGTGGAGATCACACCACTGCACTGCAGCCTGGGCGACAGAGCGAGACTCCGTCTCAAAAAAAAAAAAAAAAAAAAAAAAAAATTAGCTGAGTGTGGTGGCGAGTGCCTGTAATCCCATCTACTCCAGAGGCTAAGGCAGGAGAATCCCTTGAGCCCAGGAGGCAGAGGTTGTGGTGAGCCGAGATTGCACCTAGGTCCTGCCACTGAACTCCAGCCTGGGCAAAAGAGGAGAACAAGACTTCATCTCAATAAATAAATAAATAAACAAACTACAAACTAAGTTTTTCCCAAAGTAAGTTCAGCCCATACCCAGGAATGAACAAAGGCAGCTTGGCGGTCAGAAGCAGGAAGGAGTCGGTTAAGTTAGATCTCTTTCACTGTCTCAGTCATAATTTTGCAAAGGCAGTTTCAACATGGTGAAACCCCATCTCTACTAAAAATGCAAAAATTAGGCTGGGTGCAGTGGCTCACGCCTATAATCCCAGCAATTTGGGAGGCCGAGGACCAAAGTGGATCACCTGAGGTCAGGAGTTCAAGACCAGCCTGGCCAACATGGTGAAACCCCCCCTCTTTACTAAAAATACAAAAAATTAGCCTGGCATGATGGCACCTGTAATCCCAGCTACTCGGGAAGCTGAGGTGGGAGAACTGACTGAACCCAGGAGGCAGAGGTTGCAGTGAGCCGAGATCACACCATTGCACTCCAGCCTGGGCAACTGAGCAAAACTTCATCTCAAAAAAAAATTAGCTGGCTGGACATGGTGGGTCATGCCTGTAATCCCAGCACTTTGGGAGGCCAAGGCGGGCAGATCACAAGATCAGGAGATGGAGACCATCCTGGCTAACACGGTGAAACCCCGTCTCTACTAAAAATACAAAAACAAAATTAGCCTGGCATGGTGGCAGACGCCTGTGTTCCCAGCTACTCGGGAGGCTGAGGCAGGAGAATGGCGTGAACCTGGGAAGCGGAGGTTGCAGTGAGCCGAGATTGCGCCACTGCACTCCAGCCTGGGCGACAGAGCGAGACTCCTTCTCAAAAAGAAAAAAAAAAAAATTAGCTGGGCAGGTAGTCCCAGCTATTCAGGAGACTAAGGTGGGAGGATGAGCTCCGAAGGCAGAAGTTGCAGTGAGCTGAGATTGCACCACTGTACTCCAGCCTGGGTGACAGAGCAAGATTCTGTATTAAAAAAAGAAAATGGGGCCGGGCGCGGTGGCTCATTCCTATAATTCCAGCACTTTGGGAGGCTGAGGCAGGCGATCCACCTGAGGTCAGGAGTTCGAGACCAGCCTGATCAACATGGAGAAACCCCACCTCTACTTAAAATACACAATTAGCCAGGTGTGGTGGCACATGCCTGTAATCCCAGCTACTCGGGAGGCTGAGGCAGGAGAATTGCTTGAACCTGGGAGGCGGAGGTTGCGGTGAGCCGAGATAGCGCCATTGCACTCCAGCGTGGGCAACTGAGCGAAACTCCATCTCAAATAAAAAAAAAAAAGAAGAAGAAGAAAGAAAAAAGAAAAAGAAAAGGGGCCCACCGCAGTGGCTCATGTCTGTAATCCCAGCACTTTGGGAGGCTAAGGCGGGCCGATCACTTGAGGTCAGGAGTTCAAGACCAGCAGCCTGGCCAACACAGTGAAACCCCATCTCTACTAAAAATACAAAAATTAGCTAGGTGTGGTGGTGGACTCCTGTAATCCCAAGCTAAGGGAGGCTGAGGCAGAAGAATCACTGGAACCTAGGAGGCAGAGGGTGCAGTGAACTGAGATCACGCCACTGTACTCCAGCCTGGGCAACAGAGCAAGACTCTGTCTCAAAAAAAATAAAAAAAAAAAAATGCTTGGGACCAGAGATATTTCTGATTGTGGAATATTTTGAATTTTGGAACATTTGCATATGCATAATGAGATATCTTGGGAATGGGACCCACGTCTAAACAATTTATGTTTCATATACACCTTATACACATAGCCTGAAGATGATTTTATATATTTCTTTTTTTTTTCTTTTTTGAGATGGAGACTCGCTCTGTCGCCCAGGCTGGAGTACAGTGGCGCAATCTTGGCTTACTGCAAGCTCCACCTCCCGGGTTCCCGCCAATCTCCCCCCTCAACCTCCCAAGTAGCGGGGACTACAGGCGCCCACCACCGTGCCCGGCTAATTTTGTTTTTGTATTTTTAGTGGAGATGGGGTTTCACCATGTTAGCCAGGATGATATCCATCTCCTGACCTCGTGATCTGCCTGCCTCGGCCTCCCAAAGTTCTGGGATTATAAGAGTGAGCCACCACATCCGGCAGATCTTACATATTTCAAATAATTTTCTGTATGAAACAAAGTTTTGACTGTTTAATATGGGCTGTCACAGGAGGCCAGGTGTGGAATTTTCTACCTGTGGCATCACGTTAGTGCTCAAAAAGTTTTAGATTCTGGAGCATTTTTGGATTTCAGAGGTCTTTTTTTTTTTTTTTTTTTTTTGAGACAGGGTCTCACTCTGTTACCCAGGCTGGAATGCAGTAGCACAATTACAGCTCACTGAAGCCCAATCTGCTGGGCTCAAGGGATCCTCTCACCTCAGTCTTTCAACTAGCTGGGACCACAGGTGTGCACCACCACACCTGGCTAATTTTTATATTTTTTGTAGAGATGGGGTTTCACCAGGTTGCCCAGGCTGGTCTCAAACTCCTGAGCTGAAGAAATCCACCCATCTTGACCTCCCAAAGTTCTGGGATTACAGGTGTGAGCCACCACACCCGGACAAATTTTGGATTTTTGGATTAGGGATGCTCAACCTCTATGTGGAAAACAACGTGCCAGGGAACAGGTTCTTTTTTTTTTTTTAGACGGAGTCTCGCTCTGTTGCCCAGGCTGGAGTGCTGTGGCCGGATCTCAGCTCACTGCAAGCTCCGCCTCCCGGGTTTATGCCATTCTCCTGCCTCAGCCTCCCGAGTAGCAGGGACTACAGGCGCCCGCCACCTCGCCTGGCTAGTTTTTTTTTGTATTTTTTAGTAGAGACGGGGTTTCACCATGTTAGCCAGGATGGTCTCGATCTCCTGACCTTGTGATCCACCCGTGTCGGCCTCCCAAAGTGCTGGGATTACAGGCTTGAGCTACCGCGCCCGGCGGGAACAGGTTCTTAATGACTGCAGGCATCAGGTGATGTGCCAAGGAGACACAGAAAGGAAGACAAGTGTTTCAACAGGTGGCCAGTAAAAGACTTCCAAGAATGCCCGACGTGGTGGCTCATGCCTGTAATTCCAGCACTTTGGGAGTCTGAGATGGGCAGATTGGCTGAAGTCAGGAGTCTGAGACCAGTCTGGCCAACATGGTGAAACCCCATCTCTACTAAAAGTACAAAAAAATTAGCCGGATGTGGTGATGTTCGCCTATAATTCCGGCTATTTGGGAGACTGAGGCAGGGCAGGGGAATTGCTTGAGCCAGGGAGGTGAAGGTTGCAGTCAGCCGAGATTGCGCCACTGTACTCCAGCCTGGGCGACAGAGCAAGACTCCGTCTCAAAAAAAAAAAAAGACTTCCAAGAATAAAAATACATTACTTAGGTTAAGTTCAGTGGGAGGAAGGAAATAGACACAACTCAGGCCAAAAAAAAAAGGAGGGGGCAGTATAGAGTAACTAATATTAAACAAGAGTTAAGTAAATCTTCAAATGGAGATTTGGAATAAAAATAATATGGTGCAACAAGAGTGAAACTCCATCTCAAAAAAAAAATAGTATGTATGGTGTTCAGATTCCACTAGATATATTAAGAATCATGTAGCCATTTTACCTTAAAATGTCAATATTAAAACATACCAGAAATTATATCTTTTGCAATTATTTACTTTTATGATGAGAAACTTTAGCAACATAAAACTGTGCAATGGATATGTAGTTTTTCAGAAACCAGAGCAAACATTCAAAGACTACTTTATTTTATAAATATGGGAATAGGAGAGTGGCCCAGAAACGAAATAGCAGGAGCTTAGACTTTTGAAAGGTCATGAGGAATCTAAAAGATTCTAGGGTTCGGCAGGAGAGGGCTGATGGAGACTGCCCAAGAAGGGATTCAAGCGGGGCCTTGAATGCCAAAGCTTGTACTGCACTTTATGCCCTCAGAGGAGGGCAGAAAGGGATGAGTCACAGAGCTGTTTAGGAGGCAAAATGGACAAGAATCGTTTCATCGGTTATGGGGATTTGGAGGCAAATGAAGTCTAGGATGACGCTCAGGCCTTCAACTTTACCACTTGGATGGAGCACAGAGAGTAGGCGGAGTGGTTTAAAGAGGAAACCAAGTATTTATTTCAGGAAATGTCAAGTTTCAGCAAACTATGAGACATGCATGTGGAGACAGGAGGCAGGCAGTGGCCCCGGTGGTCTCCAGCTGAGGAGAGAGGTCGGAGAGGCGAGTTTCCAGGAGCGAGCAGCCAAATCTCAGAGGCTGCTGAGGGGTTAAGACCTAATTATCCATCCAAACGTGTATCCATCCACCCAAATAGTACTCAATTATTTTATTTATTTATTTATTTATTTACTTATTTTTTAGACTGAATCTCGCTTTGTTGCCAGACTGGAGTGCAGTGGCGCGATCTCAGCTAACTGCAACCTCCTCCCCCGAGGTTCAAGCAATTCTCCTGCCTCAGCCTCCTGAGGAGCTGGGATTACAGGCGCAGGCCACCACGCCCAGCTAATTTTTATATTTTTAGTAGAGACGGGGTTTCACCATGTTGGCCAGGATGGTCTCCGTCTCTTGACCTCATGATCCACCTGCCTCAGCCTCCCAAAGTGCTAGGATTACAGGCGTGAGCCACCGCGCCTGGCCAATTTATTTGTTTTTATTGAGACGGGGTCACGCCATTTTGCCCAGGCTGGTCTCGAAGTCCTGGGTTCAAGGGATCCACCTACCTGGGACTCCCAGTGCTGGGATTACAGGCGTGAGCCATGGCGCCCTTCTTACTCAGTGATTTATCAATCATTTTACTCAACAGTTAATTCACACATCCATCCAGTTCCCACAGTGAATTCCATCCATGTGCCAAGGTCTCTGGGAACAGGAAGCCGAGTGACATGAAATCACAGCCCTGGGAGAAAAGGGAGGTGAGTGGTCAAGACAGATACACCCATACCTGTGAGGTAGGGTTTGGGAAAGGTGGGCCTCCCGGAGGGGAGGCAGGTGAACAGGAAAGGTGGCTTCCCAGGTGAGGCAATTGTTGAATTGGACAGAGTGGAAATGGCTCACAGTGGTCCTTGGGAGAGGATGAGAATTAGGATGGAGAGAAAAGATTGAATACGCGAAATATGGAGAAACTAGAAGGACGGGCTCTGACTTGGGGGGCGGACAGGGAAACGAGTTGCCTAACTTCCCTTTGGTGGAGTCAGACTGTATGCTGAGCGCTGTGACTTTGGACCACTGTCCATGTCCTTGAGGGGGTCATATCCTGAGGAGCTGGCACACATTTCAGCAGATATCTCCATATGACTGTGCTTAGTGGTGGCCTGTGCGACCACCTGGGAAAGAGACCGACCTGAGATGGGAAATTCTGAAAGGTCAGAGATGGTGGGGGAACGGAAAAGTGTATTTTAACGGTTGTTGGCTGTGAAGTGCCTGCAGGAAATGAAAGGGAGGTGCCCAAGACCTGAGAAGTCTGGTATAGGAGAAGCATGAGTAGGAGCTGCTCCAGGGAGCTAAGAGGTGACCCGTGCAGGAGGAAAGCACTCGCGTTCTACCAGGCGCAGAACGAGCAAAGATTGACGACAAATGATTTTGCCTACCATCTTGAACCCTTTCGGCTTCTCCTCTTGCACAGGTCTTCACTCTCACCCTGCTACACAGCCCCTACCAGAACGTTCTGAAATGCAAACCTAACAACTGTCTCACCCCAACAGGAAACTCTCCCTGGGGACCCGGGCCCCCTACGGGCCTGCGGGGTTGCAGGCCTCACTTCTCGCACCCATCCCTCAGCCCTGCCCACCCCGAGCTCGCCCCCAGTGCTGGCCCTTCACGTCTAGTTATCCCTCCCAGCCTCCAAGGTCCCCGTTACTGAAGACCGCCACCATCGCGACATGGCGCAGCACGAAATGGGCAAAGAAATGGACTGAGACTCAAGCAAAGAAGTAACACTAGACGCGCCCTACACTGGAAACGGCTGCGCAAGCGCGGTAGAGCAGGGGCTTGAAAGTGAGCCGGCGCAGCCAATCCACGCGAAGAGGGTCGGGACCACTTCCGCGGAGGAAAGCCCCGCCCACACCTCCTGGACCCTCTCCTCACTGGCGGTTTCTCCCGCGGGCCCGCCTCAACGATATTTCTTGGTGCTGACTGGCTGGCGGCCAGTGCAGCGCTCTTTCGTTTGGCTCTCTCGCGGCCCCTTTCGGGAGGGCCTCCTAGAGGCCATGGAGTAGTTTCTGGCGGCTTAAGTGGGGCTAACTTCTAGAGTCCCGAGGGTAGTCGCTGCGGAGGAGATCTCCGCCCCATTTCCGTGCCGCCTTGCCCGCAGGGCTCAGAGCCCCCTGCGCTAAGGGCCCCGTCCCATCTCTGCCCTACACGCGGGAGTCAGCCTAAAGCTGAGCCCTGGGACAGCAGCCGCGCCTGACGCTGCTTGCCTGCCTAACACAGGCAGGAGGTGAGCGGAGTTGGTCGCCTCCCTCCCCAGGGCCCTCCAAGGGAGTGGGCTTCACCTCCGTGGGCCCGAGGAATCTGCCGAGAGACGGGAAGAGCAGGGGCACTCACGGGGCGGGGGTCCAGGCGGGAGTCCAGTAGTCCTCCTGGAGACAGCTGGGAGAGGCCTCGGGGCAAGGAACCTCGGATTTCCTCCTCTGCCTCAAAACAGACAGTCTAAGCCGGGCGCGGTGGCTTGCGCCTGTAATCCCAGCACTTTGGGAGGACGAGGCGGGTGGATCATGAGGTCAAGAGATCGAGAACCATCCTGGCCAACATGGTGAAACCTCGTCTCTACTATAAATACAAAAATTAGTGAGGCATGGTGGCGCACCCCTGTAGCCCCAGCTACTCGGGAGGCTGAGGCGGCAGGAGAATCGCTTGAACCTGGGAGGCGGAGGTTGCAGTGAGCCGAGATGGCGCCGAGAGGCAGGGGACTAAGCCTCAAGAAAGAAGGCGTTCATAGGAAAGGGGTCCTGTAAGTCCCAAAAGCCAACTTTGCTTTGGAAGGTCTCCGAGAGGAACCTCAGATGCACTTCTCCAGAAGGCCCTAGCGTTTTTGCCCGCCCCCTCCCCCCCTCGCAACAACTTCTGCCCTCTTCAGGGATCCACCATTCCTATTCCTATTGCTATGAGGTATTACAACCTTTAACAGGTGGAAAGAAAACTTCACCTCAGCCAGGTGGTATTGATCCCATCCAAGGCAGGGGAGAGGTTGAGGCTTGGACAGATCCAGAGATTGGGAATCCAGCTCTTTGAGCGTGCTTTCTGCAAGCGCAACGGTACATCACCTCATCCATGGTGTGTACCATGCCTTAGCACTGTGTCTGTGCCCTCTGAGAGGCCCCCAATTTCTGGCCACACACTCAATCTGTAGCAACACCTTTTACACTGGAAGTGATGCAAAGTCAGTCCCTAGGTTGATGAACATATCTTCTTAGGTATTAAACCCAGTACTTAAAAATAAATGATCACCGAATGGTGTAGAAAGCTTTAAAAGTTTTGAATATTGGCCGGGCGGGGTGGCTCAAGCCTGTAATCCCAGCACTTTGGGAGGCCCAGACGGGCGGATCACGAGGTCACAAGGTCGAGACCATCCTGGCTAACACGGTGAAACCCCGTCTCTACTAAAAAAAAAATACAAAAAACTAGCCGGGCGAGGTGGCGGGCGCCTGTAGTCCCAGCTACTCGGGAGGCTGAGTCAGGAGAATGGTGTGAACCCGGGAGAAGGAGCTTGCAGTGAGCCGAGATCCGGCCACTGCACTCCAGCCTGGGCAACAGAGCAAGAGCTGGTGCGGAGGAAGGGAAGTCTGTGGCCCAGAGTGGCACCTGAAAATCAGCATTCGCAACTGGGACCCCTCCCTGCCACCTGGCCTCCCCTATTCCCAGAATAAGCTTTTCCCTGTTGCTCTATGAAGAACATAGATGTGTCCATGACGGTATTAATTTCCCTGAGGAAAGGTAATAAAGACTAGAATGTACCCAGATGTAAAATAAAAGGGAAGTGGCAAGTATCTTACCCGGTACACAGTGGGAACATAACCTGAGATTTCTGTTTTCCAAGATGGACTGAACATTACAGGCATCAGTAGAAGGCTGAGATGGTCTATTTTGAGGAGTGCTCTACGTGTTCGCGTGTGAGAGCAGCACGTGCGTGCACACATACACACACACACACAAGCTGAGATTTTAAAAGGCCCAGGAAAGCCGCACCCAGTGGCTCACGCCTGTCATCCTAGCACTTTGGGAGGCTTGAGCTGGGAGGATCACTTAAGACTAGGAGTTCAAGACCAGCCTGGGTAACATAGAGAGGCCCTGATTCTACAAAAATGTAAAATATTGGTTGGGTATGTTGGCGCATGCCTGTAGTCCCAGCTACTTGGGAGGCTGAGGTGAGACAATCACTTGAGCCTGGCAGGTCAAGGTTACAGTGAGCCATGACAGCACCACTACACACACCAGCCTAGGTGACAGCAAGACTATATCTCCAAAAAAAAAAGCCCGGGTGCAGTGGCTCGCGCCTGTAATCCCAGCACTTTGGGAGGCCAAGGAGGGCGATCACAGGGTCAGGAGTTTGAGACCAGCCTTGCCAATATGGTGAAACCTCGTCTCTACTAAAAATACAAAAATTAGCCAGGTGTGGTGGTGGGTGCCTGTAGTCCCAGCTACTCGGGAGGCTGAGGCAGGAGAATTGCTTGAACCCGAGAGGAGGAGGTTGCAGTGAGCTAAGATCACGCCGTTGCATTCCAGCCTGGGTGACAAAGCGAGACTTCATCTAAAAAAAAAAAAAAAAAAAAAAAAACCTAGGAGACCTAGACAGAAAGTGGGAGAAGATATACCCTGCTGCAGTGACACCACACTCAGAGAAACCACTATGGTAAGGGAGCTAGCTCAGGACGTTGAGTCCTCAAAACAATGCTCTCACTAGTCTCCTTTAATAAATGAAGAAACAGAGACCCAAAAAGGTAGAAATCTTCTCCAATGTCACCTGGCTTGGGAGATGGGCCCCAAGTTTAAACTCTGCTCAGTTACTGCAGAGCCACTACATTCTACTTCCTGCATGGAGAATGGCTGGGGGACACACGCCCAGAGACCAGCAGAGAGAGAGTGGGAGGCAGAGGCCAGGAAACACAGGGTCAAGCTGGCCAAGATCTGCCCTCCAGGAGACCATGACACCCAGAGAGTCTACAACATAAAAAGCACAGTGAGGCTGGGTGCAGTGGCTCACGCCTGTAATCCCAGCACTTTCGGGTGAATCACCTGAGGTCAGGAGTTTGAGACCAGCCTGACCAATATGGTGAAACGCAGTCTCTACTAAAATTACAAAAGTTAACCTGGCATAGTGGCATGAGCCTGTAGTCCCAGCTACTCTGAAGGCTGAGGCAGGAGAATCGCTTGAACCTGGGAGGCGGAGGTTTCAGTGAGTTGAGATCATGCCACTGCACTCTAGCCTGGGCAACAGAGCGAGACTCCATCTCAAAGTGACTGCCCTAGGCAGTGAGGGTGTCGCCACCCAGCCACCAGGCTGGGGTCCTGACCTCCCATCCACCCTACATGTGACATGGGGCAAGTCATTCAACCTGTCTCTACCTCAGTTTTCTCACCCTTAAAGTGGGGATTGTGAAAATAAAGCTTACAACACCTAAAATACTTTAAGCTTTAAGAGAGATGTGACTGTGATCTGAATCACATAACATTTCACAAGTCTACTTCTTTTTTGTTGTTTTTTTGAGACGGAGTCTCGCTCTATCGCCCAGGCTGGAGTGCAGTGGCATGATCTGAGCTCACTGCAAGCTCTGCCTCCTGGGTTCACGCTGTTCTCCTACCTCAGCCTCCCGAGTAGCTGGGACTACAGGTGCCCGTCACCACTCCCGGCTAATTTTTTGTATTTTTAGTAGAGACGGGGTTTCATCGTGTTAGCCAGGATGGTCTTGATCTCCTGACCTCGTGATCCGCCCTCCTCGGCCTCCCAAAGTGCTGGGATTACAGGCGTGAGCCACTGCGCCTGGCCTCACCAGTCTATTTCTTAAATTACAACTTAACTTTCTTTCTCAGTGTGCTTCTTTAATAAATGACAAAAAAGACAAGAGACCATACATCCCCCTTCCAATCACTAATCTTTGTTATAAATTGACTGTTTTGGCTGGGTGCAGTGGCTCACACCTGTAATCTCAGCATTTTGGGAGTCTGAGGCAGGAGGATCACTTGTGCCCAGAAGTTTGAGAGCAGCATGGGCAACATAGTGAGGTCCTGTCTCTACAAAAAAAATAATTAGCCAGGTGCAGTGGCTCATGCCTGTGATCCCAGCACCTTGGGAGGCTGAGGCAGGTGGATCACCTGAAGTCAGGAGTTCGAGACCAGCCTGACCAACATGGTGAAACCCAGTATCTACTAAAAATACAAAATTACCCAGGCATGGTGGTGCATGCCTGTAATCCCAGCTACTTGGGAGCCTGAGGCAGGAGAATCACTTGAACCCAGGAGGCAGAGGATGAGATCCGCCGTCACTGGGGCGGCAATGTCCTGGGTCCCAAGTCTGTGGCTCGTATCGCCAAGCTCGAAAAGGCAAAGGCTAAAGAACTTGCCACTAAGCTGGGTTAAATGTACACTGTTGAGTTTTCTGTACATAAAAATAATTAAAATACAAATTTTCCTTCAAAAATATAAAAAATAAAAAAATAAAAATAAAACAAATGATCCCAAACTTTTACACTTTACTTATTTATTGTGAGACAGGGTTTCCCTCTGTCGCCCAGGTTGGAGTGCAGTGGTGCTTCCTGGGCTCACTGCAGCCTTGACCTCCATGCTCAGGCGGTCCTCTCACCTCCGCTGGGGTATAGGTGTGTGCCACAACGCCAGACTGTTTGTTCTGTTTTTTTGTAGAGATGGGTTCTCGCTGTGTTGCCCAAGCTGGTCTCAAACTCCTGGGCTCAAGCGATCTGCCCGCCTTGGCCTCCCAGAGTGTCAGGATTGAACCCCCACACCTCGCAAGACTTTGAAACTCTGACTTCCATTCTTTTCTTTTTTTTTCTTTTTTGAGATGGAGTCTCGCTCTGTCACCGAGGCTGGAGTGCAGTGGCACCATCTCAGCTCACTACAACCTCCGCCTCCCAGGTTCAAGTGATTCTCCTGTCTCAGTTTCCCAAGTAGCTGGGACTACAGGAGTGCACCACCATGCCTGGCTAATTTTTGTATTTTTAGTAGAGATGGGGTTTCACCATGTTGGCCAGGCTGGTCTTGAACTCCTGACCTCATGTTCTGCCTGCCTTGGCCTCCCAAAGTGCTGGGATCACAGGTGTGAGCCACCGCCCCCAGCCATGACTTCCATTCTCTACAATTCATACTTCCTAAGCAGACCATCCTTAACCTTTACACTTAAATAAACTCCTTTAAAACTAAAATCTGACCTGTTTGACTATTGTACATTGACAGGCTAATGAGAGTATATACCTCCAAGGACTTCTGTGAGGGCTAAGTGCAATGAGCTCAAGTAAACAGCTGGCCGAGGAAACACCTGGACCCCTCCTCTGTGCTAAGCCCCATGCAGTGTACACACAGAGACACAGGCCCGCCTCAGCCTCCCAAAGTGCTGGGATTACAGGCCTGAGCCCCCATTCCCAGCCAATATTTTATATTTTTACACAAGTGACAGCATCCTATTCAGAATGCCCTATACTTTTTTTCTACTTAAAAGTATGTCTGGGCCAGACACAGTGGCTCACGCCTATAATCCCAGCACTTTGGGAGGCCCAGGCGGGTGGATCACCTGAGGTCAGGAGTTCGAGACCAGCCTGCTCAACATAGCAAAATCCTGTCTGTACTAAAAATACAAAAATTAGCTGGGCACAGTGGTGTGTGCCCATAATCCCAGCTACTCGGGAGACCGAGACAGAATTGCTTGAATCTGGGAGGTGGAGATTGTGGTGTGCCAAGATTGAGCCACTGCACTCCAGCTTGGGCGACAGAGCGAGACTCCGGCTCATAAATTAATAAATAAACCATCTAAACCGTCACTGCCCTCCCTAGCCCTCCCAGCCCAGAGACCCCCATCCCTTGTCAGCCATCCCCCCTTACCTTCTGGACAGGGACAAGTGTCCCTCATTTGGAAAAGAATTAGGGAGGGGTAACAGCAGACTAGGGAGGCCTGGGTCCTCCACATGCCTGTGTGGGGTGTGTTTGGCCCCCAGCAACAAGGCAGGCCTGAGGTTTGCAGAGGGAGGTAGCGACTCCTTATTCGGGGGCGGCTATCCTCCTCCTGGACCCATCCCTCTCCTATGGGGGAGGCTAAGTGGGTGTCAGGGCCCTGTCAGAGGGTGAGCCACCCCCAGGGGTGCCCACCAGCCACCAGCCTCCCTTCAGTAGACATCCAGCCCAAGTGACAGCAGTGGCACCACTGAGCACAGGGAGCCTGCAGGTCAGTGCCTGGCTCCTGGTATCTTCCGCGGTCCCCAGGACACCCCCACACAGAGGTCCCAGAACCCCCACAGCTGGCACAAGAGCCCAGAAACACCCTGCCCAGCACCCTCCGGGTCCCTCTTTTAGGATCTGGGTGAGCTAAAGAAGCCAAAAGAAAGCCTGAGCGTGGTGGCTTACGCCTGTAATCCTAGCACTTTGGGAGGCCGAGGTGGGCAGACTGCCTGAGCTTGGGAGTTCGAGACCAGCCTGGGCAACACGGTGAAACCCCATCTCTACTAAAATACAAAAAAAATTAGCCAGACATGGTGGCGTGCACCTGTAGTCCCAGCTACTCGGAACCTGAGGCAGGAGAATTGCTTGAACCCGGGAGGCAGAGGTTGCAGTGAGCTGAGATCACACCACTGCACTCCAGCCTGGTAGACAGAGTGAGACTCCGTCTCAAAAAAAAAAAAAAAAAAAAAAAGGAGAAGCCAAAAGAGGGTCTTCGGCCCAGCCCACCCCTCCCCAACAGCCCTAGGTGTGGCAGGCCGGTCAGGCTGAGTCTCAGGAAGCCTGACCATTTCCCTCCAGCCTGCGTCATGGAGCCCTGGGCGTGGCTGCAGGGTTTAAAGAGCTGACCCACCTGCCTGGGCCTCCACAGCCCAGCAACCTCCTCAGATCCATTCTCTGCGCTGCCAGCTCAGGTGAGTCCTCACCCAGGTGACCTCACAGGTGACCAGGCGTCCACTTCGGGGCTGCTGGGTGAAAGGGGTGGGTGCCCAAGAATTCTGAGTAATGACAAGCCTGTTGAGGTGTCTGAGGGCAGATATGGCTGCAGTAGACGCTTGAAGGCCTCTTGCTTTGCACCTACTGTCATATGGATGGTGGGTTGGGGGCTGGAGGAAACAGAAGCCAGCCCTTGGTTAAAGAATATATGAACTGGTGGGGTGCACCTGTAGTCCCAACTGCTTGAGATACTCAGGTGAGGAGATCACCTGAGCCAAGAGAGTTCAAGGCTGCAGTGAGCCGAGATCATGCCACTGCTGCCTTCCTGGGTAACAGAGCAAGACCCTGTCTCAAAAAAATAATAATAATAAAAATAAAAAAATAAAAAATGTGGCCTAGAGTTGAGACCCTCATATTCCAGGAACTCTTGTTGGTGAAGGTAGAGAGAGACCAGTGAAGGCTCGGGGAAGTCAGCTTTGGAGACTGCTCCTAGCCCAATAACCCATGTTCAGAAGCAGTGCCTAAGAGTCTCTCCCTCCAGTGCCTCCCTCCCGCTGCAGAAGGAGCAGTTTATTTATGGATGTATCTATTTATTTATTTATTTTTAGATGGAGTCTCACTCTGTTGCCCGGGCTGGAGTGCACTGGCACGATCTCAGCTCACTGCAACCTCCACCTTCCAGGTTCAAGTGATTCTTCGGCCTCAGCTTCCCAAGAAGCTGGGAATACAGGCGCGTGTCACCACACCTGGCTAATTTTTGTATTTTTAGTATAGACAGGGTTTTGCCATGTTGGCCAGGCTGATCTTGAACTCCTGACCTCAGGTGATCCACCCGCCTCAGCCCCAAAGTGCTGGGATTATAGGTGTGAGTCACTGCACCCAACCTATGGATGTATTTATTGTAACAGGTTTTTAGTGCTTACTGTGTGCTAGGCATGGTTCTTAGGCTTTGCAAATAGTAGTTCATGTAATTCCATTGCTATAACCTTATGAAGTTGCTACTATTCTGATGATCCTCCTTTTACAGGACACTGGTGAAGGAGCAGTGAGGAACCCGCAGAGTCACACCGTTGGTAAGTTGCTGAGAATCGACCCAGCCCAGACAGCTGGCCCTGGATCTGTGATCTCATCAGGAGGCCAGAGCTGGGTACAGCAGATGATAACAATGGCTTCAGTATTGAAGACTTGACCACACTAGGCTAACAATATGCAGAGGGCTGGGAGGGGCCCTGCGCTCAAAGACTCAGCCTCCCCGAGGACAAGTAAATGGGGTCCTGGCTACTTCCAACCTGAGGGAGAAATGTCATACCACAGGAGGTCTATACTCTGAGAGCAGAATCTGGGGCTGCTGGAGCAGGGTCCCCTGCCAGGGCTGGCAGGGGAGGTCCTGGATGCTGTAGTCACCTCATCCCAGGATTCAGCGCTTCCTTCCTCCTCTGCACCCTTGCTTTTGTGAAGGCTGTCTGGGAATTCAGACTCAGGGCACTGGACTCTGGCCACCCCAGGCCCAGACCTTTGGGAGCAATAGCCTGGGGCCTGATAACAATGCCCTTTGTGTGGGGTTAGGAAGTCCAGACCCTGACTTAGAATAGCAGCCACCTGACCCTGGGCATCTGATTACACCTCTCTAAGCTCCATTTCTTTTTTTTCCTCCTCTGAAATTGAGACAATAATAGTGCCTTCCTCATAGGGAGGAGTAGGGGGTGGGTTTGTCACATGGATTTTAACAACGCCTTCTGCAGCACTTACTCTGTGCAGGCACAGTTCTGAGCTCTTAGCTCGTGCTTACTCCCCCAGGCCGTCACTATCTCTAGGTGGGAAGGCAGAAAGTAGTCACTTTCCCAAGATCACCCCACAAGCAAGTGTATCCTTGGGGTTTGTACACCTACTCTCACCACAGGGCTGTGCCTGCCCCCACCCCCTGTAGCTGACCAAGCAAGCTGTGAGCCTGGAGCAGATCCGTGGGCTGCAGACCCCAGCCCCAGTGCCTATCCCCTGCAGTCCTGCCACTCGAACTGTGACATGGAGAGAGTGACCCTGGCCCTTCTCCTACTGGCAGGTGAGTCCTCCCAGTCTCTTGGGACCCTCTTGCAATCACCCCACCCACAAAGGCAGCAAAAGTCAGACAACATCTCCCAAAGTTATTTAAACTGACAATTTAGAGAAAAACATGAAGGAAATGACAGTACAGGTAGGATGAGAATATTGCAAAAAGGTCCTAATAGCTCCAGAGGAATTGAACCATGGAAAACATTAACCACCTGTGGCTTGAAGACAAAAGCAGGATGGCACAGTGGCTCAGGCCTGTAATCCTAGCGCTTTGGGAGGCCAAGGTGGGAGGATCACTTGAGCCTGGGAGGTCGAGGCTGCAGTGAGCTAGGATTGCACCATTGCACTCCAGCCTGGGTGACAGAGGTTCCAACTCAAAAAAAAAGACAAGCACTCCCTGTTTCTTCAGGGGGCAGAGACATAACAAACCATCCCTGTTAGCAGGTACACAGGAGCATCAGGAAGCCTGGGAAGGCAGGGCTTGGGCGGGGCCAAACCCTGAGGCTGTGTGGGGCTGGGGAGGGCGTGAGGAGGGGAACTGGTGGCTCCAGGGTCACCCCACAACCTCTGGGCTGGGGTCCTGCTGCCTGACTTACTTGGACACCAGTGTCATGAATTCTCACCCATTTTCTCTGCTCCTCCCACACAGGCCTGACTGCCTTGGAAGCCAATGACCCATTTGGTGAGTGAGGCCCCCAAACAGCCTGCCCACTCTGCCCACATCTCCCCTCTGATACCCACATCCTGTCTCCTGGTTCTGGTTCTGAAGTCTTTTCCCCCCACTTTTTCTAGCCAATGAAGATGATCCCTTCTACTATGGTAAGAGCTGATATTCCCACCCCCACCCTCCCCTTGCTTATCCTGGACCTCTTTGCCAGACAAGTTGGTGAGGGGTGGTGTGGACCTAGTGTACACAAAGTGAGATGGAGGATTAAACCTGGTCTCTGTGAAAGTGTTGCTCCAGCAAGGGGAGGGTGGCCACAGGATGCTTAGGAACGCTCCTGGTGAAGGGCTGGTGTCTGGGCGGTTAGGCCCCCCGATACATCACCTCTACCCTCCTGCCTTCACTCACCCTCACTCTCCCCTTCCCTAGTCCCCAGCCCTCAGGCAGTTCTCCTCTCTTCCTCTCCCCTGGGCCTCAGCCCCAGGATAGCTTTCCTTGATCATCCTTCAAAGCCCCTTCTTTGCGCACGTCCACTTCTTTTTTTTTTTTTCTTTCTTGAGACAGATTCTGACTCTGTCGCCCAGGCTGGAGTGCAGTGGCATGATCTCTGTTCACTGCAACCTCCGCCTCCTGGGTTCAAGCAATTCTCCTGTCTCAGCCTCCCGAGTAGGTGGGACTACAGGTGCCCACTGCCATGCCCAGCTAATTTTTGTATTTTTAGTAGAGATGGGGTTTCACCATATTGGTCAGGCTGGTCTCAAACTTCTGACCTCAGGTCATCTGCCCGCCTCAACCTCCCAAAGTGCTGGAATTACAGGTGTGAGCCACCATGCCTGGCCTCACCTTTTTTCTTCTTAGTGTTTCCCCACCAGACACAGAATGATGTCTGTGTTGCTGGCTTGTCTTTATGCATATGGCAGCGGCTGGCACAAGCAGGGGCCCACGAATGTCTTTTGAATGAATGAGTGAGGCCCCAGGCTGGTGCAAGCACACTCTCTGTACCTGCCCCAGACTGGAAAAACCTGCAGCTGAGCGGACTGATCTGCGGAGGGCTCCTGGCCATTGCTGGGATCGTGGCAGTTCTGAGTGAGTGGCAGGGCAGGTGGGGCTGGCGGACAGGGTGGGGCAGGAAGAGAGAGTGCTCTGATTCCAGCACTGACCCTGGCACTGACCCCTCTCTCCCTCCCAGGTAGCAAATGCAAATGCAAGAGCAGCCAGAAGCAGCACAGGTGAGCCCAACCCTGTGGTGCGCCCCTCCTTCAGGGCAGAACTATGGGAGGACAGTCCTGACCTGGAGAGTGGACAGGGTCCTGGCCATTCACTGGACTTGCAGCCAGCTTTGTTATTCAGATAGTCAACCCTGAAGGGCCCCAGTCAGGGAAAGCTCTGACCTCGGTATTGTGTGAAGTGACCATGGAAGGAGAGCAAGGAGGTGCACTCTTGGGGCCAGGCGGCAAGAGTCTGGGATGTAGGGTAGAAGGTCCTCCAGGCTAACCTGATACTACTCTGATGCGGTCCTTTCTCTAGTCCCGTACTTGAGAAAACTATCCCACTCATCACTCCAGGTGAGACGGGCTTCCATGGGCTGAGGGGGTGCCTGTGTAAGGATTGTGTCTGATGGCCTGCCTGCCACTCTCCGCAGGCTCTACCACTACCTGCTGAGCATAGGACCGGCCTCCAGGGATGGCCTGAAGCCTAACACTGGCCCCCAGCGCCTCCTCCCCTGGGAGGCCTTATCCTCAAAGAAGGACTTCTTTCCAAGGGCAGGCTGTTAGGCCCCTTTCCAATCAGGAGGCTTTTTTTCTGAATTAAACTTGCCCCACCACCCCTTCCTCTGAAGTCTTGTGATCCATTGTCTTTGGGTCTGGGGGCGAGTAATCCCTCGGATTGCTGACTTTCCCTGGAGGCCCACTCCCAACGAGCTTCCCGATCCCTGAGTCCCTGCCGCCCAACTGTCTCCTATGGCTCCCACTCCAGCAAGCCCCACAGAGACCCATGTACCGTGAGACACCACAGTGTTATAACAGAAGACCTTTCCATTTCCACCACTTGCGCGGGGGTCCTAGAAGTCCTGATGCCTCAGGTACTCATGACTTCCTTTAACCTAGAGTGACCCCCAGGGCTCGCCCCCCCATTGAAACCTCATCTCACCCAGTGAGTGCTCTCTATGGTAGAAAATGTAGCAATTCCTTCGACCCATTCCAGTAAAACCCTCAGCTCACCCTGTGGGTCCCCCTCCTCCCAGGAAATATCCTGTGAAACTCCATGAAGAACTATGTCTTGAGAAGCCCTGCATAGTGCATGCGGGAGTCAAACACCATGTGTGCAAATCTGAGTTCTTTGGCATGCCCGAACTCCCCTCCAGGAAGACCTCCCTGGCAATGTCCCTGTAGCCCCCCAGGCAGGGGTGTGAAGTGCCGCTCCTGCCTGGTGCCCGTCCTGCAGTCCTGCCCCTTGACAGCCCAGGAGAAGGAACTGAGCCCACTTCTAGCCTCTGCCCCCAGCAAAGGCCAGAGCACAACAGAGTCCCTGCCAGGTGGCATCTCCCAATCTGAGGCCAGGGCCTGGGATGGGCAGCTGTCTCCAATGATGCATCCTCCCTCCACTTCTCAGGGTGGGCCACATCCTTGAGAAGTATGATGTATCCTAGACTTAGGGTCTCCTGACTTGTGGGCTGGGGTCAGAGACTTGTGCAGTGCCCCAGAGGTATAAAAATGAGGTCCACATGTCTGCCAGAGCCTTTGAAACAGGACATGCAGGGGCTGAGAGCAAGGCTCCATGGTGGGGCTGAGTGGGACTCAGGATACCTGGCTGAGTCCAACCACTATCAGGGAATCTTGGGTGGGTCACAGAACACCTGGCAAGCCCCAGTGCTTTGGGGAAGCTGCCCTGTACTGGCAGCCCCAGGTGGTATGGCCAGTCTGGAGGCGGCACTGAGTCTGCACAGGTGGACCCAGGGAGGGGCCTGTGCGCAAACTACCCTGGTGGAGGGAATCAGCAGCATGACTGGAATGCAGGCGATAGGATCACCGAGGAAGCAGGGCCCAGCCCTGTAGGGACACAGAGGCAGGGGTGGGAGCCACCCAGCAGGGCTGATAGAAGGGGGCTCCTGAGCACGCCTCCTCATCCAGGGGGTGCAGTGCAGAGCTCTCTCCTCATTGGCACCGGAAGATGCTGGTGTGAGGGACTGCTTTTGAGAACATGAAAAGTGAGGTAAGAAAGCTGAGTCTGGAGTGGCAGACCCAGGGGAAGCCACACAAAGGTGACTGGAAGCAGTGTATGCTTTCTGACTGAGGAACCCAGGACGCAGTCATGACTATCAGGAGCTCTGCTGTTTGAAATCCTAGCAAACCTTGTCCTTGCATGGTGGCCCCATGACCCTGACAAGAGATGCAGCCTTGACTTCCAACCCCAGTGCCCCGCTGGGGAGCAGAGGTTTCTGGACATGACATCCACCCACCTCCACCTTCACATGTTGTGTCCTGGGGCCACATCGTGGCGGAGACCTGCTGCTCTGCTTTCAAGCTCTCATGCTGCTTCATTTAAACTTCTCCTGGACAGGTGCCACAGTTTCCCCAAGTCCTGTAAGTGACCACTTATGTAGGAGGCCCCACCACACATGAGTCCCTAGGTGTGACTGCCCAGTGACAGGCTTATCCCTCCGATGTGGAGGGTGACAGCTCTAGCTTATGGAGCCTGGGGAAATCATGATGGGAGGAGTCAGAGACTGATGGGAGGAGTCAGAGACTGATGGGAGGCCAGGCCCGGGTGACAGTGGAGGATGGAGTCGGTGTCAGCCCCAGGTGGATGAGGCTGGGCCCTGGAGTTGGGCTGCTTGTTCCCAGCAGAAATGAGCTCTCCTCTCTCCCTTCTGGGAGTGAGGAATGGGCTGACTAGGGCATGACACAGGCTCTCCAGGCTTCCCTTTGTGGGATTACTGGCTGTGCCTCAGACACTCCTTCCTGGGGCCTGTTTCGGAGGTAGGGGGTAATTTCCCCTTGTCATCTTCTCCTAGTTGAGGGGCTGCGGGGAGAGGTGGGGGGGACCAGAGAAAGCAAAGGGTCATTTCCACTCAGTTGGGGATTTACTATGTGACAGACACCACTATAAATACTTCACACATGTCCAATTTTCCTAGCAACCTATGAGATGCGGATGACATTAGGGTTAGGGTTAGGTTAGAGGAGAGGAGGCACCCAGAGGTTCTCATGGGCTAACGAATTCCACAGCCAGCCTCCAACCCAGGTGTCCCGCTCCTGAGCCCTGTTTCCAAAGGTCTGGGGCCTGTTGCCTTCCCAGTGTTTATCATTGTCAAAGACAGAGCCCAGGGACTGTGCTGCTGGGTGACTATACATCCTTCCTCACTTTTTTTTTTTTTTTTTTTTTGAGACGGAGCCTCGCGCTGTGTCACCCAGGCTGGAGTGCAGTGGCGCGATCTCGGCTCACTGCAAGCTCCGCCTCCCAGGTTCACGCCATTCTCCTGCCTCAGCCTCCGAGTAGCTGGGACTACAGGCGCCCGCCACCACGCCCGGCTAGTTTTTTGTATTTTTAGTAGAGATGGGGTTTCACCATGTTAGCCAGGATGGTCTCGATCTCCTGACCTCGTGATCCACCCGCCTCGGCCTCCCAAAGTGCTGGGATTACAGGCTTGAGCCACCGCGCCCGGCCTCTCACTTTTTTATTTTAAAAATCTTTTTATTTTTCAGGGCTGGGCTCAGTGGCTCATGCCTGTAATCTCAGCACTTTGGGAAGCTGAGATGGGAGGATCACTTGAGGTCAGGGGTTCGGGACCAGCCTGGCCAACATGTTGAAACCCTGTAACTACTAAAAATACAAAAATCGGCCAGGCGCAGTGGCTCACGCCTGTAATCCTAACCACTCAGGAGGCTAAGGTGGGAGGATCACTTGAACCCAGGATGTGGAGGTTGCAGTGAGCCGAGATCGCACCACTGCACTCCAGCCTGGGTGACAGACCGAGACTCTGTCTCCAGAAAAAAGAAAAGAAAAGAAAACAAACATCACAGAGACATTTACTCACAAGGTAAACCAACTTCTAACCTAGCACCCCCAAATTATCAAGGTTAAAAGTTTGCCCCCACAAAAAAAAAAGTTTGCTAATCTTTCAGATCATCTTTTCCCTCTTGTACCTGGGAGTTGGCCTTATGAGTTTGAGATCAGAACTCAGGCTATTGCTGGGCACAGTGGCTCAAGCCTGTAATCCAGGCACTTTGGGAGGCTGAGGTGAGCGGATCACCTGAGGTCGGGAGTTCAACACCAGCCTGACCAACATGGTGAAACCCCGTCTCTACTAAAAATACAAAATTAGCTGGGCGTGGTGGCACATGCCTGTAATCCAAGCTACTCAGGAGGCTGAGGCAGGAGAATCACTTGAACCCCGGAGGTGGAGGTTGCAGTGAGCCAAGATCGTGCCATTGCACTCCAGCCTAGCAACAGAGTGAGACTCGGTCTCAAAAAAAAAAAAAAAAAAAAAAAACTCAGGCTATTGTTTCAGAACCCCAAAGTTGAGGACTAGAGAAAGGACTTATTCTGATTTAAAATAATCCTTTTTTTTCTGAGACAGGGTCTGGCTCTGTCACCTAGGCTGGAGTGCAGTGGTGCAACCTCACTACAACCTCTACTTCAGCCTCCCAAGTAGCTGGAACTACAGGCACATGCCACCACACACGGCTATATTTTTTGTAGAGATGAGGTCTCATCATGTTGTCCAGGCTAGTCTCAAACTCCTGAGCTCAAGCCATCAGCCCACCTCAACCTCCCAAAGTGCTAGGAATATAGGCATGAGCCATGGCACCCAGCTCTCTTTTTAAAATTTCTATATATTTTTTCTTTTCTTTTTTTCTTTTTTTAAAAATTTATTTCTTAAAACTGGGTCTCACTCTCTCACCCAGACTGGAGTACAGTAGCATGTGGCAGCCTCAACCTCCTGGGCTAAAGCAATCTTCCCACCTTAGCCTCCGGATTAGCTAGGACCACAGGCGCGTGTCACTATGCCCAGCTAATTTTTTTTTTATTTTTGAGACGGAGTTTCGCTCTTGTTGCCCAGGCTGGAGTGCAATGGCGCGATCTTAGCTCACCACAACCTCTGCCCCCTGGGTTCAAGCGATTCTTCTGCCTCAGCCTCCTGTGAAGCTGGGATTACAGGCATATGCCACCATGCCTGGCTAATTTTATTTTGTTTTTTCTTTAGTAGAGACGGGGTTTTTCCATGTTGGTCAGGCTGGTCTTGAACTCCCAGCCTCAGGTGATCTGCCCACCTCAGCCTCCCAAAGTGCTGGGATTACAGGCATGAGTCACTGCACCCGGGCCAGCGAATTTTTTTGATGTAGAGATGGGCTCTCACTGTGTTGCCTAGGCTGGTCTGGAACTCCTGCGTTCAAGCAATCCTCCCACCTCAGCCTCCCAAAGTGCTGGGACTACAGGGGTGAGCCACAGCACCTGGCCTGCCTCTTTTTTCTCAACTAAACCAAACCAAACCAAAACAAAAAAACCTTACATTTAAGATAATTATAGATTCACATGCAATTGTAAAAAATAATACAGAGAGATAAGCCAGTTTCCCCCAGTGGCAACTTCTTGTATAACTATAGTACACTATATCACAACAGAATATTGAAACTGCTAGAAACATCGGTCTTACTGAGATTTCACCAGTGTTAGAACACTCATTTGTGTGCGCATGTGTTTAGTTCTGTGCAACTTTATCACCCGTGATTCCTGTGACCACCACAGTCAAGATCTAGAACAGTTCATCACTAGGATCCCTCATGCTCCTCTTTTATAGCCAAACCCATTTCCCTCCCTACTTAGGCCCCCCAGGCCTAACCTCTGGCAACCACTAAACTGTCTTCTATCTCTATAATTTTGTTATTTCCAGAATGTTAGGACCTGGCATGGTGGCCCACACCTGTAATCCCAAAATTTTGGGAAGCTGAGGCGGGTGGATCATCTAAGGTTAGGAGTTCAAGACCAGCCTGACCAACATGTTGAAACCCTGTCTCTACTGAAAATACAAAATTAGCCAGGCGTGGTGGCAGGCGCCTATAATCCCAGCTACTCCGGAGGCTGAAGCAGGTGAATCGCTTAAACCCGGGAGGAAGAGGTGCAGTGAGCCGAGACTGCACCACTGCATTCCAACCTGGACAATAGAGTGAGACTCTGTCTCAAAAAAAAGAAAAAAAGAATGTTAGGCTGGGTGTGGTGGCACATGCGTGTAGTCCCAGCTACTTAGGATAAAGCAGTTGAACCACTGGAGAGTTTGAGGCTGCAGTGAGCTCTGATTGCGATCATGCCATTGTACTCGAGCCTGGGTGACAGAGCAAGGCCCGGTCTCAAGACAAAGAAAAAAAAAAAAAAAAAAGGGAGCTATGATCTCACAACTGCTCTTTAGCATGGGCAACAGAGTAAGATTCTGTCTTTTTTTTTTTTCAAGACGGAGTCTCACTCTGTCGCCAGGCTGGAGTGCAATGGCCTGATCTTGGCTCACTGCACTCTCCACCTCCTGGATTCAAGCCATTCTCCTGCCTAAGCCTCCTGAGTAGCTAGGACTGCAGGCATGTGCCACCACACCCAGCTAATTTTTGTAATTTTAGTAGAGATGGGATTTCACCATGTTGGCCAGGATGGTCTGGAACTCCTGACCTCAGGCGATCCGCCTGCCTCGTCCTCCCAAAGTGCTGGGATTATGGGTGTGAGCCATCGCTCCCAGCCTGATTCTTTTTTTAAAAAAAAACAATAAAACTGAGATGCCTTGAGACTTGATGCATCTGCCAGCGCCCAAATCATGAGGGTGGTCTTAGTGCGGGTGACTTATCTCCCATACTGCTAAGTACTCAGGGGCTGCTTCTTGAAAGGTAACTAGGCCGGGTGCGCAGATTGCCTGAGGTCAGGAGTTCCAGAGCAGCCTGGCCAACATGGTGAAACCCTGTGTATACTAAAAATACGAAAATTAGCCGGGTGTGGTGGCAGGTGCCTGGAATCCCAGCTACTCGGGAGGTGGAGACAGGAGAATCGCTCGAACCTGGGAGGAGATTACAGTGAGCCGAGATTATGCCATTGCACTCCAGCCTGGGCAACATAATGAGACCCCGTCTCAAAAAAAAAACAACAAAAAACAAAAAACGAAAAAAAAGAAAAGAAAAGAAACGTAACTAGCCCTCTCCTGCAGAAAACATGGCCTTGATTCAGAACACTCAGAGTTTCAGGGTTTGGCCTGAGTGTTTACTGAGACTCATCAGAGGCGCCACATGAAATCATTTAGGAACACAGGTACCTCTTTGATGGGGCCTATGCTGTCATTGGTAGCAGATGGCAGAGCAGCTGGTGGAGTCTTTGCATCCTTCTGGTCACCTGGTAATTAGCAGGAGTAGTATTTTCTTTTATTTTTTTTGAGACAGGGTCTAACTGTCACCCAGGCTGAGGTGCAGTGGTGCAATCTTGGCTCACTGCAACCTCTGCCTCCTGGGCTCAAGTGATCCTGCCACCTCAGCCTCCCAAGTAGCTGGCCTACAGGTGTGAGCCACCATGGGCCCGAGTAATTTTTATATTTTTTGTAGAGTTGGGGGTCTCACTATATTGCCCAAGCTGCTCAAACTCATCAGCTCGGCCGGGCACACTGGCTCACGCCTGTAATCCTAGCACTTTGGGAGGCCGAGGTGGGTGGATCACCTAAGGTCCGGAGTTCAAGACCAGCCTGGCCAACATGGTAAAACCCCATCTCTACTAAAAATACAAAAATTAGCTGGGTGTGGCAACATGCACCTGTAATCCCAGCTACTCAGGGAGCTAAGGCAGAATCGCTTGACTAGGGAGGTGGAGGTTGCAATGAGCTGAGATCGCACCACTGCACTCCAGCCTGGGTAAGAGTGAGACTCTGTCTTAAAACAAAACAAAACAAAAAACCCTCCTCAGTTCAAGCAATCCACCTGCCTCAGCCTCCCAAAGCACTGGCATTACAGGTATGAGCCACTGTGCCAGGCCTCAGGGTATTTTCAAGTGTTAAAGCAGCTTTCTCCAAAATCCAAAACTACTACCCAAAATTATGCCTCTTTCTTAGTGATGAGTTTCTGTAACCAGGACCCTTGAGATTTCAACACCTGGCATTTTTAGTGACTCAAATAATGAAAATTCTTATCAGGTCCTTACTTGCTTACACGTTAACCACTCGCTTTTTGCCCAATATTCCTTGTTTCCATAATGAAATTATAAACTGCCGGAATACTGTTCCTTGTGAAGGAGGGGTTAACTTCAGGGCCATAACAAAATTTTGCAGAACGAATGAGTATCTTTAAACACACTGTGACCAGCTGCAGACACCCAGAAGTCTGGTTATTCAAGACACTATGTGAGACTAAAGAAACATAGATTTTCCCCCCCTTAGGTCTCTGAAACTGCTCCTCCCTTATTCTCTAGCTGTGTAAAAACTCCCTAAGCCTGCCATGGTGGCGTATGCCTGTAATCCCAGCACTTTGGAAGGCCAAGGCTATAGTGTACTATGTCAATTGTGTATCTGCAGCAAGTTCGGCCTCAGTATGACCTCCCAGGAGTGGAGGACCACTAGGTTGCCTAAGGAGGGGTGAACTGGCCCAGGTTGAAAACAGAGGTCAAAACTTCCATGCTGAGGCCGTGCGCGGTGGCTCACGCTTGTAATACCAACACTTTGAGACACTGCACTCCAGCTTGGGTGATACAGGGAGATCCCATCTCTAAAAACAAAAAACAAAACAAAACCTCCACGCTGCTTCTTTTTGTTAAGGCAGATTTCTCACCTTGGCCAAATCAAATAAACCTTTATCTCCAAGCACCTGTGTCTCGATGTTTGGCATCAGCTACACAAGCCTGAATTTGGGGTTCTACAACATAACAAGATGCAGTATCTTGACCTTTACCTTGCAGGGAATGCCCTTGTCATGCCCAAGGCCACAGGCTGAAAAACATTTCCTGTAACAGTGTCAGTAAATATTTTAAGTTTTGTGGGCCATGTGGTCTCTGATACAACTACCCATCTGCCTGCCTGCTGTGACACCTGGGCAGCCATAGACTGTATTAACAAATGGGCATGGCTGTGTGAAATAGGCCAGGCTGGGTGCCATGGTACATGCCTGAAATCCTAGAACTTTGGGAGGCCGAAGAGTGCAGATCACTTGAGCTGAGAAGTTCAAGACCAGTCTGGGCAACATAGTTTGAGACCCCGTCTCTACAAATTAATAATACAGAAATTAGCTGGGAATAGTGGTGTGGGACTCCAGTCCCAGCTACTTGGGAGGCTGAGGTGGGAGGACAACTGGATAACTTGAGCACGGGAGGCTGACACTGCAGCGAGCCAGCATCATGCCACTAGACCCAACCTGGGAATCAGAGGGAGATTTGCTCCTCCCCGAGTTAACAATCCTGGAGCAAGGGGATGCATTTTGCTGTCCACGTTGTTACCTTGGGACATCAGGTCATCTAACACATTCACTTTCCCATCCCCTGAAGCCCTTTCCACCCATGCATCCTAAATCTAGCAGACTTCCAGGGGTGTGCAGGTACTCTCCCCACCACTCTACAAAATCCGAGGTCTCATCTTCACCGCATTCCAGCCCTGTTTACAGCTGAAACTCGTTTTCCAATGGAAACTTCACTGTTTCTCTGGGTTTCCCTCACCTGTAGTCCTCTGCTTCCCCATGCAATGCTGACACTCGAAGCATGGTAGGCCCATGGGTAGGCAGAGATCCCGGATCAGGGCTACAGAAAGGATAGTTCTCTCTAGGTTTTCCCTATGCCAGTCTTCTGCATCCCTGTATCCTGCCATTCCTGGTGATGCTGCCGCCCTCACATCAGGCCATCCAAGCATGCAGAACACTGGAACTAAGGACTGTACCTAAGCTGAGCCTCTGAAGCCCAATGGAGCTAGCAAAGGCTGAAGACTTCACAGACTTAATTTTTAATGCAACTCTCAGGGGTTTAACCAAAAGCATTTACTCTTTAAGATACTAATGAAGACCCTTAATACTGGTAAAATCATTAACACTATATAGCTAGTAAAGGGGGAAAATGAACATTTTTGAATAGAATGGTTTTAAATAAACTCCACATTTTAAAGTCCTAATGGTTTGTATTTAGCATAAGGTTTAAAATGATAGTAATACTGTATGCTGTATGTAGAGCTGCCTGAATTTTAACACTGCTTTGTTGCCTAGGTGGGTAGCAATTTGAAAACAGGTCTCGAGCTTGGTAATGGGTATCCTGCCATAACCTAATCAACAAATGCACCCTACAGAAATCAGGAAAAGTGACCAAAAAAAAAAAAAAAAATTTAAATCAGCATTTTATAAAAACTAGAAACAAAATAATGGCTTTCACAATGTAGCACTTGAAACTAAAGCTCTCCCGCTATCAACAGATGTGACTCCAGCATCAAGGGCCCAGCAGGAAATTCCGAATGGTTTAACAGTGCACGTAAGTTGCCAGTGGCTGGGGCTGTGTGTCTATTTGATGCTTCCCGGAATGTGTGCTGCTAGTCACCATTTCCACCATTCACATATTTAACGTTTTTATTAGTCTTTTATTTAGCCTCATCATAAGAATATAAGGGAGATCATAGATTTGATGTATGAAATTTTAAAATTCACACTAAAATACATTACGATTAAAATGAATTATCTTCAACCCATTTTGCTATCTTTTGCTGAGTAGATAATCTGTGCCAGTCATTGTGAAAAAGTCTTTATTTTAAGAAAAAAATTTAGTTAACAAAAAATTTAACAAGTTTCACTTAGCAAAATACACCCAAAAGGAAATCACAGTACAAAGAAAGTTTTAAAGTCAAGGCCTCACCAATTCCTACAGTATTAGTATTGTGTCTCAATTCTCAAAACTAACTTTTAAAAAGCTTAAACTTAACCTAAAGGATCTTAAATGAAAATATAAACTAGAATGAACAAACATAAGAAATATTTCTTTGAATCAGGGAGCTAGCACCTTTGAGTTTTCCAAAAAAGCACGTCTCCCCAGTGTGTTCACTGTGATGTGGTGTAAAAGATCCACATTTAACATACTTAAACTACTTAAACTCGGATAACATCACTCTGAAGTATACTACCAAAATGTTAATTGAGAAAAGCTGAAAATAGTTTTAGTTTACTCATTATCACATGCTAGAAGAAAATTTTGCATGAGAAAACACTGAAGAGGTAATTTTTTAATCCAGATTTCACAAACTCATGGTGCAAAATGGGTCCCCCAGCTTCCTCTATTATAACTGCTCTTAACTGCTTGTTGGCTGCCTGTGAAAATTTGATTGAAATAACTCAAATGTTCCTAACAAAACTAGTCATAGCCACCCATGCTGTTCTGCCCACTATAGCCGGCCCCGTAACAGCCACTCACTGACTGGCTCTCCAGGCCACTGTAAGTGGCCTGGGCAGCAGACACCCCCATGCCTTGCATCACCTGGCTGCTATACGCCCCATTGCTGGCCCCTGTTGTTGAATTCAAGAAGAGTTCTATGTATCTGTGCTGCATATTGGCCCTGTCTTTGGACATAGCTGCCACAGCTTCTTCATGAGTAGCAAACTCAACATCTGCTTCGCCCGTCACTCTTCCATCTGGGCCGATCTCAATATGGACTCTCACAGGGTTGAGAGGAGAGAAGAAGTTGTAAATGTCGTTCTCGGTCGCTTTGTACGGCAGACCCCTCATGTGGACACAGTGGCCTGTGGTGCTCTGCACTGTGAACTCACTGTCGCCATATCTGTGGTCATACATTCCGGAGAGACAGTAGCTGAGATCTCTCCCGAACAGGTCGGTGGTGAAGCCGTAGCCATCACTGAGGCCACTGTACTCCTCGTAGCCCCCATAGCCTGTGCTGTAGGCACCGGGCCTCATCCTCTCCAGGCCTGCCTGCTTCACGATGCCAATATACCTCCTGGCAGTCCCGGGCCGGTCATAGGGCCCTGGCCGCTGCACGGACATGAACTTCAGAGGGGGATCTGAGTATGACCTAACTTCCTCCTGGCTGCTCTTAAACACCTCGATGTACCTGTGCCCTATCCTCTCCTTGTGCTTCCCTAGAGCCTTCTCAGCTAACTCCTGCGAGGCAAACTGCACGAACGCTTCCCCTGTAATCTTGCCTTCGGGGTCCACAGGCAATGTGATCCCGTTTGGCACGATTTCCAACCCTGAGAAGAACTGAATAATTTCTTCCTTTGTGCATCCAAATGGGAGTCCTCGAAGCCGCACGAAGCCATCGTTGGCGCTGTCGGCACTGTTGGGACCGCTGTGCTTCAACACCCAATCCATCTCGGTTCTGTGGGACTTGAACACCTCAATGTACCGGTGTCCCATGCTTTCCCTGTCTTTTTTCAGGGCCATTTTTACATCATCTTCTGATCCAAGTTCAACAAAAGCCTCACCACTCTGCCTGCCCTCTCTAGTATAGATGAAATGGACACCTGCGGCCCCATCATGAATCGTGCAGTCAGAGAGGAAGTTCTGCACGTCCTCAACAGAGCAGGACCAGGGCAGGCCACGGAGCTTGACCACAAAGCCTTCACCTCCCTCAGGGCCCAGCATCATGGACACTTGACAGGGTGGGTGTCAGGTGATCTTGGGTGTGGCTTTTTTGTGGCTGGAAAAAAAAAAAAAAGACAAATTTATTTAATATGCACAACAAAAGTATGCAACAGAAAATTTCCCCATTTTACAGATGAGAGAGGTAGCAAGACATTAAGAAATATACCAAATACAATTGAGAGCTAAGATTTAACTCCAGGTTTCTCAAAAAATTACATGATCAGTCATAGGCAGTTTGAAAAAAATCAGGAGTTTACAAGACAGGACGATGCATGTGAACGTGGTGCCTTGAACACAGAGAAATGTAAATTTCAGTCAGGTGAGAACAAGCGCATTTCCTTGTTATATTTATTCCACGTTGGTCATGATAATTATGTGGCAGTTCACTTATAAGAGCACCTCAGTTCTTCCTAAACTATAGGCCTTACATTTGGTTAAACAGTAAATTTAGTAAATTTGATTGTTTATGGTAGGATACTTTCACTTTCATGAGAAGGGACAGGAACATAGCAGGCTGTTTTTAAACCACAACATAGGGTAAGATTTTCTAATTTTCTCATCGGCAGTAATGTTGCCAGGATACAAGACAGTAACGGCTTACAGTGTCTACAGAGGTATGATTTTGCTCCCAAATCGTCAATTCAAACTAAATACCAGATTCACCAGTTCACATAAAATATAGCAGAATTGCTGTCTTTTGCTTAAGATCTGGAAGAGGGCACCGGGAAGAAAGGGCAATCGCAAGAGGGCTGAGAAATGCCCTTCCCACCAGGGTGGTACATGGCACTTGGAAGTCCAAACTCAAAGAATAAGGCCAACTACACACTAGAAGGCAGTCTTCTGAGAAAGAGCAGCAGCTGACCCAGACGCCAGGGTATACAGCATAGCCAGCCATAAGCAAGAAAAATACTGCAGTATTATGGTGCCGAAGACATATTTTTATATGAACAATGTCAAAGATGATGCTCAAAATGAGCACAGGAGTATATGGAAATCTTTTTTTTTTTTTTTTTTTTTTTGAGACAGAGTTTCACTCTTGTTGCCCAGGATGGAGTGCAGTGGCACGATCTTGGCTCACTGTAACCTCCGCCTCCCTAGTTCAAGCGATTTTCCTGCCTCAGCCTCCCGAGTAGCTGGGATTACAGGCATGCATGCCAAGCTAATTTTTTTTTTTTTTTTTTTTTTAGTAGAGATGGGGTTTCTCCGTGTTGGTCAGGCTGGTCTCTAACTCCCAACCTCAGGTGATCAACTCCCCCCAGCATTTTTTTTTTTTTTTTTTGGAGACGGAGTCTTGCTCTGTCTCACAGGCTGGAGTGCAGTGGCGGATCTCATCTCACTGCAACCTCCGCCTCCCAGGTTCCAGTGGTTCTCTCCCCTCAGACTCGCGAGTAGCTGGGATTACAGGTGTGTGCCACCATGCCCAGATAATTTTTTTTGTTTTTGTTTTGAGACAGTCTCAATCTGTCACCCAGGCTGGAGTGTAATGGCACAATCTCAGCTCACTGCAACCTCTGCCTCCCAGGTTCAAGAAATTCTCCTGTCTCAATCTCCTGAGTAGCTGGGATTACAGGCCACCACACCCAGCTAATTTTTTGTATTTTTAGTAGATACGGGGTTTCACCATGCTGGCCAGGCTGGTCTTTAATTCCTGACCTCAGGTGATCCGCCCGCCTTAGCTGCCCAAAGTGCTGGGATCACAGACATGAGCCACCATGCACAGCTGGAAATCTAATGTTTCAAAGTGTCATTTTACATCAAGCATAATAGGTACAAGCTGCTAGTCTTTTCAAGCAATATGGGCTCATCATGTGGGGAAAAATGCTCCATTAAAAAAACCCCACAATTTAAAAAACAGACAAAAAGTATAGGTTAGTGCAATTTGAGAAAAGGAAAAGCAAATTCATAATAAATGAAATGCTCAACTGCACTAGCTTCAGGGAAAACTAAATTAGTAACAAGTAGTTACCATTTTGACTGATCATATTAGTAATTTTAAAGTTTGATGTAGCCATTGCAGATGACATTTATCATACAGTGCTTCGTTATTTCAAATTGACAATGTCTAAAAGGATAATTGTGTAAATCTTTTAAATTTGCCTGTGTCTACACCAGATTATAAAGATAACAAGACATGTCTCCTCTCCCAATAACAAGCATAATGACACAAATGAAACAGAACAGTATGTGATATCCTGAACACATCACCAAGACCAAATACCCGGCATTTACTCATGAACTGTGACTTGGCATGCAAGGGCTTTGAAAGTATACAGCCTAAGTAAAAGACGTCACCCTTGCTAATGAGTGGAACATGGAAGCCTCTGGGATGAGAGTCAAGGGGAGCTTAACCAGGATTGCTCATTGCCTACCTCAAATGTATTGACTATGTACATCAACTCAATCAACTTTTATAAAATAATCCTGAAGGGCAAAGGATTGGGCATAAATAATCCTATCTCCAATTCTCAAACTGTGCTTTGGGTCTGCAATAAACACCAGGGTTTAGCCTCCACCTTAGAATGTAATGGTCCCTGCCTCCCCAGGCCTTACCTAAATCCCCTGCAGCAGAGCACATGGCCACGGCAACATGCTGACCTGGCAGAGCAAGGTCACAGCAGCTTCTTCCTCTCCTGCCCATGGAGGGAATTCTGTGCTAACGGCTCAGAAGCTCCTCCTTGGAAAGTCAGGGCAAGTTTGCATTGTGTCTCTTGGGATAATGGGTCCGGGATCGCACAATTACAGGTGGGGGCTCCTTATGCAATTCCATTCCTAACACCCGGTCAGCCTAGGCACCACCTGTCCTTTTGTTTTTGACCATACCCTGGTCTTGCTCCTCAAACATGGAAAGTATCTGAAGGCCTCCCTCAAGTTCTGTTCCCAGCCTTCGGTCCAGCCATCATTCTGGGTGGGGGAGATGAGGCCATAATCCACTAACCATTTTCTCCTGGACCCTACACCTCCAATGATTTCACCATTCCCTGCAGGAAACCCCATCCTAATCACATCCTCCTCCTTCCACAACTGCTTTCCCCCTCCTTTGTAGGGACCCTGGCTTCCTTATCCACACAGCCTCTCATTCTCTCCTCATTCTTCATAATCCAGCTTAGAGCAAGTATCATTTTACGTTCCTTCCTCACAATACATGGAATTCATTCAATGAACTTCTTCCTTAACTGTACGCACCCAGTAAAACCAGAGCTCTCTGTAAGATTCCAAACAAATATCTGACTACTCCATGGATGTATTGAGTGGCTCAGCTGCACACAGACAGGCCAAATGGTGCCTCTAGGCTACGATTTCTCAGCCTCAGGACTACTGACATTTTGGACCAGACAGTTCTTTGTGGTCTGGGGGCAGGCCCAGGCACTGTAGGATGTTTAGTTGCATGCCTGGTCTCTGCCCACTAGATGCCAGCAGCACCCTCCACCTCCTGTTCTGACAACCAAATGTCTCCAGACATTCCCAAATGTTCTCTGGTGGATAATGCTGCCCTCAAGTTGTCAAATACCATAGAAAATCAGGGTGAGGCCGGGCACAGTGGCTCCAACCTATAATCCTAGCACTTTGGGGGGCCAAGGTGGGTGGGATCATTTGAGGTCACGAGTTCCAGACCAGCCTGGCCAATAGACAAAACCGTGCCTCAACTAAAAATACAAAACACTAGACTGGGTGTGGTAGCTCATGCCTGTAATCCCAGCACTTTGGGAGGCCGAAGTAGGTGGATCACAAGGTCAGGAGATCAAGACCATCCTGGCTAATGCGGTGAAACCCTGTCTCGACTAAAAATACAAAAAGTTAGCCGGGCGTGGTGGCGGGTGCCTGCAGTCCCAGCTACTTGGGAGGCTGAGGCAGGAGCATCGCTTGAACCTGGGAGACAGAGGTTTCAGTGAACCAAGATCACATCACTGCACTCCAGCCTGGGCGACAGAGTGAGACTCCGTCTCAAAAAAGAATTACCTGGATGTGGTGGTGGGCGCCTGTAGTCCCAGCCACTCGGGAGGCTGAGGTGAGAGAAAACCAGGAAGCGGAGTTTTTAGAGTGGAGATCACACCACTGCACTCGAGCCCAGGTGACAGAGTGAGAATCTTGACTCCACAAAAACAAAACAAAACAAAACAAAACACCCACCACACAAGAAGAAAAAAAAAAAAAAAGAAAATCAGAGTGAACAGCCTTAAGAGTAAGCAGGCCATCAATATCGCCCACTGTCCTACCCCAGCACCCTGCTTGTCCAAAGTCCTTCAGACGTCTGGGGCAGCCTTACAGATTCTCACCTCCTCTCCAGCTGGTCGACATTACTCTAGGAAGTGGACTTTGTGAAGTCAAGTCAGAGTCTAGGAGTTTGTAATCAAGTAGTGGGTCCCTTACAGTGGACATTATGAACAGCTCTGCTCTGGGTCCAACCTCACATACCCCGGGGTCCATGCTTTTTTCTTTCTTTCCCCTTTCTCCACTGAGCACTGTCTACTTGGTAATTAAACATGCTCAGTTCTACCCAATGATGTCATACCTCCCCTGCGCCAACTTTGTCTCTAGCTACTTGTTGATTTGTTTAGTAAAATCTTGTCAAAAGGTCTCTACTGTCACTTCTATTCCCCACCATTAAAACTGCACGATCAAGGTCAAGAGTGGTGGCTCACCAGAGTCAGGAGTTCAAGACCAGCCTGACCAAAATGGTGAAATCCTGCCTCTACCAAAAATACAAAATTAGCTGAGCGTAGTGGTGGACACCTATGCTGAGCGCAGTGGCTGACGACTTTAATCCCAACACTTTGGGTGGCTAAGGCAGGCAGATCACTTGAGGTCAGGAGTTCCAGACCAGCCTAGCCAACATAGTGAAACCCCGTCTCTACTAAAAATACAAAAAATTAGCCAGGTGTAGTGGCGGGCGCCTGTAGTCCCAGCTACTCGGGAGGCTGAAGCAGGAGAATGGCATGAACCCGGGAGGCAGAGCTTGCAGTGAGCCAAGATTGTGTCACTGAACTCCAGCCTGGGCGAAACAACAAGACTCTGTCAAAAATAAATAAATAAATAAATTTAGCCGGGCATGGTGGCGGGCACCTGTAATCCCAGCTACTCCGGACGCGGAAGCAGGAGAATCGCTTGAACCTGGAAGGCAGAGGTTGCAGTGAGCTGAGATCGTCCAGATCGTGCCACTGCACTGCAGCCTAGGTGACAAGAGTGAGACTTGTGTAAAAAAAAAAACAAAAAAACCCTACATGATCCTACCATACAGATCTTCACGGCAAGAAAAAGAGCGAATGTTTTCATCTTCATCTTAACCATTTCTTCCCGGAAATCCTCTCCCTTTCACTCCCTGTTGGCAATTACTCTTGGTTTTCCAGTGAATTCCTTAGACACTCTTAGTCTCTGAGTCCTTCCTTAACCATAGGGAATTGGGCTTGGGCCCAGTCCTCTTCTCAGTGGCCCCACCTGCTCCCAGGGTCTCCATAATCATCTCCAGGCTCAGGAGATATGCAAGCCTCCAGTCTTTGGCTCCCTGAAGCCCAGACGGGTAGATACAACTCTACTCCACAGGTTCTCCTCTGTGCCACAACTGAACCTCACATTCTCTCTTCTGTCACACTCCAATAGCAGCATGACTGCCCCTATCTGCACCCAGAGGTCCTAGAAGGAAACTGGAGTAATCCCTGACCTTCTCTCAAGCCCTCAAATCCAATCAACTCATCAACTCCCTTGGGTGATCCCATTCTCCACAGTATCCTCATCCCTAAATCCTATTCAACTCCTTGACTTCCTCAGCAATAAAGGTGCCTCATAGCTCTACGCTGTTCCTAACACATTGTAATGGCAGCCTATGAACTCAGTAATTCTCTTCTTTGTGAGTTATCAAATTGTCATTTTATCTCATACTGTATTTCTCCTATTCTAATTCCTGTATGAACAAACAGCCAATTCCAGGCTACTGATCTCTTTTAAAGTATTCCAAGCATAGGCCTGTAATCCCCAGCACTTTGGGAGGCGGGCAGGTCACCTGAAGTCAGGAGTTCAAGACCAGCCTGATCAACAAGGAGACACCTCATCTCTACTAAAAATGCAAAATTAGCCAGGCGTGGTGGTGCATGCCTGTAATCCCAGCTACTTAGGCTAAGGCAGGAGAATCACTTGAACCCAGGAGGCAGAGGTCGCAGTGAGCCAAGATCGCATCACCGCACTCCAGCCTGGGCAACAGGAGCAAAACTCCATCTCCACAAAAAACAAAACAAAACAAAACAAAAAACAACAACAACAAAAAAACGTTTTCCAAGCATACTGGCTAAGCCTTACTGCAATCCCATCTACGGCTCAGGTGTACTTTTAAAACTAATCACTGTCCTGCTTCCAAGTCCTCAGTGGTTTCCCATGGACCTCAGAACAAGGACCACTGGCTCAGTTGGGTGCCTCAGGCCTTGCAACTTTTGCCTGCAACACTCTTCTACCTAAGCTCACTTCACTTCCTTTTTTCTCCTGGAATGTGCCAAGCTCTCTGCTCCTTCAGTGACGCACATAGTTGACACTCATGGTTAATTCTCTCCCCAAATATACTCTGTTCAACCTTCTGTCTACCTAAATCCCACTAATCCTTAAGGTCTAAGCTCAAATACACCACCTTTCTCAAATGTCTTCACATTATCCAAATTGTCTCATGCTCTACACTACCACAGCACTCTTGCTGTGTTGTTAAAGGGGCCTTCAAACCCACAATGGGAGCCTATTGGGGAGACACTTGTGCCTGTTTTGTTGGTCACCATGACCCCATCCTCAGTACAGGCTTGACCCAGCTGGCCCAAGATTAGCCAGGATTAACTGCTGCCCATGTGCAGGGGGGTCAACACCTTCCTCAAGAATGCAGTAGCCTGCCTGGCTAGACTGAAAAAGACACACAAGTAGCATCAAAAAAAAAAACAAAAAAACATATTTCATAGAAGAATTACTTAAAATGCCTAATCTCTTACATGTCGTGTTTTGCACCAGGAAATGTTTCAGAAGCAGAATGACTTCCTCTCTGAAGGCAAAGTGAAGAGACCATTCCTTTCCAAAACACATGTGTACACACCACTTAAAACACTTACTGCTTATTTTTACTCCAGAATTGGTTTTCTTTTCCATTTCTCAGAAGTCCTAAGGCTTTTCATTAACTAAAACTCAAGCTGAAAAGAGCCCTGTGGTGTCCTGCTCAAGGTTAAAGTTTGTGACAAAACTTTTTTCACTCCAGGCTGCTAAGCAAATTTGAGTATAACAAATATAAATACTGCAGCTGAAAAAAGGCTCTTCTTAAAATAGCTCACCTTAAAAACAACCGCGGATGCCTTCAGTGGGAGACACTTCTGGATGGTAATGAACTGTCCTAAAAAAACAGAGCGATATTGGCTGTATGGTCTCAAGATCCTGGGCACTGGCTCTGGGATCAGAACTCCAGGTAAGGACAGGATATAGCTGGGAAGCCCTTTATATAGCACCTGGGTTTAAATTAAATCTCACACCCCATCCGCCTAACAGCATTTTGGAAGTATTATCTCTTCACAGGGCAATACAGAGCACAACAAAAGAGAAAGGCCTTATTGATCTTGATTAGATTTACTCTTGATGAGATTCTCCTGCCTCAGTAGCTAGTATTACAAGCGTGAGTCACCACACGCAGCTAATTTTTGTATTTTTAGTAGAAACGAAATTTCACTGTGTTGGCCAGGCTGGTCCTGAATGCCTGACCTCAGGTGATCCGCCCGCCTCTGCCCAATTCCTGAGTTTCTACACTGAGGACCCTAAGTGCTGGGAGGAAATGTAAACATCAGGGGCAGGGCACTTGGGAAGTAGGTGGGTGGGGAGAAGTGACAACCACAGGGGATTTGACCTTAAGACCTCTCTTTCACTGGGATAGCACGGGCATGGGGCAACGGTGCTTGCTAGAAATTGTTATAGGAACACCTCTGTAAGCAGTGTGGAGACCCATCCAAAAGACACTTCCAGTTTTATTGGGTAACTTCTTTGAAATATGCTTCACTAAAAAATACATCACAATCACTAGATCACCAACATCCCAGTAATAACGCTGCCCCATAGGACTAGGACGCGGACTGAGGGCTATGGAATTCTGAGAACTAAGCTGCATGAGTTTTGGAAATGTGGAATTAGTAAAATCAACTAATTTTGCTGAACCTGACGTCTTAAAATGAAGACAATCACATCTGCCTTGTCTTGCAAACTTCCAGTGATTATTACATAAGACACTCTTGGGGGGTGTACAAATGAAAAGCATTATATTTATTAGGAAACCTATTCAGGGATGAAATAGTTTCAAGTACTCTGGAATCAGTTTTCAAAAGGCTTCAACAATCGTCTTGTTGAAGGATCTGAAGGGTGGAACCCAGTCATCTTAATGATCTGATCCACTTCTGCCCTAGTTTATCCCTGCGTGATCCACAGACCAACACCCTGAGGCCTCTGGGGACATGCACAACCTGGCAGCCAGACCCACGTACACCCATTTACCCCAATGGACCAGTCGCTGTGAGCCTGTAGACCACGACCACAGCGTACCGCCAACGCACGCGGAGGAAGAGTCTGGTCTCCCCGCCCTCAGAGCCAGGAAACCGCTGGGGGCGGGGAGGGCTGCTCAGCTCCCCCAGGTGACTGGACAGGGAGGTTTTCTGAGCGAGCTTGCACGCGGTCTACCTAGATAATTAAAACAGCGACCCTAAAACAGATCTGGTTGGGGGCTAAGAATCTCCATTTCCAAAAAGCGCTCTCGAACGAGCTCTTCGCTGTGATACAGGTTGGACGGGATTAACGCTTGCCTTCAGGCAGAGCCAATCAAGATAAACAGGGCGCGCCAAAGTCCTACTAGTCTGGCTATCTGCAGAGTAAACAGGGCCGTTCAAGCACCACCCACCTCGTTTTCTTTTGTTCAGGACAGGACTCGAGGAGGAACCCTGGCCTCCCCTCCTAGACACACTCCCGTGCTCCCCGGGAAACCGGGTAGCATTCTCGCTAGGCGGCTGGGAGCGCGTTCGGCCGCGCCGCCCCCATTACTCAGTTACACTCTCAAACCAAAGTCCACCCGGTCGGGCCCACGGACTTTCATGCTCTAAGACTTACCACGGAGGCGAGCGGGACTGGTTTCTGTTGCTACCAGGCAAGCGCGGCTGGCAGCCAAGAGCCCCGAAATTCCACCGAAGCTCAACCACGCAGAGTGCTCCGGGGAAAGTCCAGGTGCATCTTTTTGTTCTCAACCTGCAACAGAAATCCAAGTGGTGGGGAGCCCCTTCCGCGAGGTGGGAGGCCCGGACGCGCGATAAGCGTGTTTTGGCGGGAAGCAGCGCCTAGGACCCGAGAGAAGGTGACGGCGACGTTCCCGCGGCCTCCTCCCAGCGCTCCGGCAGCCTCGGACCGCCCGGCCCGGCAGGAAGGTCGGCCCCAGGGCCTGCGCGGGCTCGGGCGGGAGCTTCCGGGCGGGGGGCGGAGCAAGCGGGGCGGGGGGGGGCAGGGACTGGAGGACTCACGGAGGGAAAGGCGCCCTGCGGGAGGGGGAGGGGAGGGGAGGGGGAGGGGAGGGGGCGCCTGGCGGGCTTCCGGGGCCATGAGGGTGAGGGCGACGGCGAAGTGGGGTGGGGGCTGTTTCCCCGGCCCGCCGAGCTAGCCTGCCTGGGCGGGACCTCCGGGACCCACGGTCCGAGCGGGGCTGAGGGGAGGGAAGGAAGAGGCGCTCCTAGGTCTGGGTCCGTCTCTGGGCGACCAGGGCGGCGGAAAGGGACCTGGGGGGCGGCCCGGGCTGGAGTGGCGGGGCTGGTGCGCCCGCGCAGCGGCTCACCACGCCAGGGACGGGCCGTCGGCCCCGAGGCGGCGCGGGGTCCGGAGTCCGGGAAGCGGAGGCCTCGTGATTCAAGACCGGCAGCCGGACGTGGGTCACGGGGTGTAGAGGAGGAAGTGCCACCGCCGGGCCCGCCAAGATGTCACCAATGGGAAACGCGTGCCTGCAGGTGCGGCCCCGTGGCCCGCGCGCTGGGCCCAGGCAGGAAGTGGGGGAAGGAGAGTCAGGGCGGCGGGAAGATAGTTCTCCGAGTTCTCCCGAAGGGAGCTGGGCGCGAGCGCGACCTGGGGAAAGTCCAGAGTGCCAGCCACGGGGAGGGGCGGGCACTGCAGAGTGGAAGAGAAGCCAGCAAGTTAGACACAGCCTTTCTCCGGGAGGCTGCCTCTAAATTCGAACTAGAGGAGGTGCCTTGGTTTGTACATTTGACCGTGGATACACGTAAAAGATTTTGAAAAACAATCTTTGAAAAACAATTTTTAGAACGCAATTCCTAAAACTTTTAACCACGCAATTTTGTGGACCTCTGAATCTTAATTCAAATGAACTGGAGAACAATTATAAAGCAATTTCGATAATATGAACAGTGACATTTTATATTACGGAATTATAAATTTTGTTGTAATTATGCTGTAATTTTATTTCTTTAAAAGACCCTTTTAGAGCCACAAATATTTGTAGATAACTGATTTCTCGAATATGTTTCAGATTACTTGGAAAGTGGAAATACACATGAAACAAGATGTGCTATGAGCTAGTAATTATTAAAGCTCCTGATGCAGTTTCATTACACTTGTTTCTACTTTTGTGTATGTTTGACTTTTTTTGGTTTTTAGTTTTTTTTTTTTGAGACAGTCTTCACTCTGTCACCCAAGCTGGAGTGCAGTGGCATCTCAGCTCACTGCAACCTCCGCCTCCTGGGTTCAGGCGATTCTCCTGCCTCAGCCTCCCGAGTAGCTAGGACTATAGGCCCATGCCACTGTACCAGCTACTTTTTGTATTTTTAATAGAGATGAGGTTTCACCATGTTGGCTAGGCTGGTCTTGATCTCTTGACCTCGTGATCCCCCTACCTCGGCCTCCCAAAGGGCTGGGATTACAGGCGCCAGCCCCCCGCCCGGCCTGTTTGATGGTTTTTTTTTTTTTTTTTTTTTTGAGACTGAGTCTGGCTCTGTCGCCCAGGCTGGAGTGCAGTGGCCGGATCTCAGCTCACTGCAAGCTCCGCCTCCCGGGTTTACGCCATTCTCCTGCCTCAGCCTCTTGAGTAGCTGGGCTTACAGGGACACGCTACCACGCCTGGCTAATTTTTGTATTTTTCGTAGAGACAGGGTTTCACCATGTTGGTCACGAACTCTTGACCTTGTGATCCACCCACCTCGGCCTCTCAAAATGCTGGGATCACAGGCCTGAGCCACCCCACCCCGGCCTGTTTGACATTTTTAACAGAATTATTTTGAGACGGGGTCCGACTCAGTTGCTCAGGCTGGAATGCAGTGGCACGATCTTGGCTCACTGCAGCTTCAATCTTCCAGGCTCAAGCGAGCCTCCAACCTCAGCATCCTGAGTAGCTGGGACCACAGGCATGCAACCACGCCGGGCTAATATAACTGTCTGTAAAAGTGAAAGAAAACAAGTCTTTACAATGCACTTACTAGATGACAGCAATTACAGGGAACAGTAACATACTGCATATAGTGATGTAGAAACTACAAGGACAAATGAGCCAGTCCTTCCTCAGAATAGTTCCAGATAAAAGAACCCACAGAATTATGGTTATGTTATAAAATAAAGCAACTAAGTTTTAGAAATCCATCTTGAAATATCTGTGATGGCTTGGATTTGTTTGAAGTTGTCCACAAAGTAGTAGGTGGCGAGATGGAGAATAACTGTTGAATCTGGGTGACAGGCACATTAGCCTCAACATCCTGGGCTCAAGTGATCTTCCCACCTTAGCCTCCCCAAAGCAGCTGGGACTACAGTTGCATGCCACCAAGCCAGGCTAATTTTTTCCTTTTTTAGTAGAGACAAGATCTCTCTATGATGCCTAGACTGGTCTGTAACTCCTGGGCTCAACTGATCCACCTTGGCCTCCCAAAGTGCTGGGATTATAGGGGTGAGTCACTGTGCCTGGCCCAAGGCAAGTTTTAATTATTGATCAGTCACCATAGGGTTCCTGCCTGTGAGGGAACAACGTGTGCACAAGACTTGAGCCAGGGGTCTTACTGTGCAACTGCAGCTAGGTCTGAGATCAATGGTAGGAGATGACATAGCCTTAAAGGCCTGGTTTGCTGTTCAAAGGCCAGTGGGAAGGCATTTAATGGAATGTGGTGTGATTGCAGTTTTGCTTTTTAACAGTCTAGATGCTATCTGGAAAATGAATGGTGGGAATAGATACATAGAGATAAGATGGGAAGGAATGAAACAAGTCTAGGAAGACTGCTGGGAATTGAAGAATGTGAAAGGATTTGAGTAATGTAGAGAAAAATGACAATCTGAAAATTGATTGACTCACCAAGAAATACTGCGCACCTAAAAGATACAGGAACTGTAGTGGTAAAGAGACACAGTTCCTGCCTTGGTGGGTCCAGTAACAGTGGAGTAGGAAATCAAGAAATGTACAAATATTTGACGACAAATTTTGGAATGAACAAAAAATAGAAAATAGGGATTAGCTCAGATTGGGGTTCTGAGGAAGTGACATTTAAACAGAAGCATGGGTGAGTGGGAACACTGAGTGATGAATTTCATGTAGAAAGAAGGGAAATTCTTTTTTCCTTGATAAATAGCTGAGGTTTAAAGTAGAAGCTGGCCAGGAGCAGTGGCTCAAGCCTGTAATCCCAGCACTTTGGGGGGCCGAGGTGGGAGGATCACTTGAGCCCAAGAGAGTTTGAGACCAGCCTGGGCAATATAGTGAGACCCCCCCATCCATCTCTATATAGGAAAAATAAAAATGAGGGGGAAAAAAAGACAAGTTAAAAGCCCATTATTCTTTTTTCCTTCTGTACATTATTTCCCCTCTGCATACTTGTTCAAATTATTTATATTTTTTACCAAAGCCCTTTACTAGGATACATTTTGGTGCTGGATGCTTTGTATTCATATTCTTATTTCGTGGTGAATTCTTTCGATTGAAGAAATTTAGCTGCTGCTGCTCACGTCTGTTCACCACATGAGAAGCACAAGATGGGTCTTGGGGGCAAAAATTCCCCATCATGGTATATAGTATGTGAGCAGATCATAGACCTATTTGTTATGGATGTCTTCCTTTTCTGTTGGAAATGATATTGAAAATTGGACTTAATGGCCTCAAAAGTCTCTTCCAACCCAGCAATTTTATAAAATCCTTATTGTGACTCTAAAGTAGTTCCTGCTGTCATGAACTCAAGAATTATGATACAAGACACTAATTCCATTACAAAAAATGCACCAACGCACACATTTGTACTTAATTTTTCAAGGGCACATGGATCTGAAGTGTGAGAATTCTAACCCAATTCACACAACATGCCAAATTCAATACATAGAGCTATCCTAAAAGCTATTAAGGACTGAGAAGTGGCCGGGCACGGTGGCTCATGCCTATAATCCCAGCACTTCGGGAGGCTGAGGCGGGCGGATCACGAGGTCAGGAGGTTGAGACCATCCTGGCTAACACAGTGAAACCCCATCTCTACTAAAAATACAAAAAATTAGCCAGGCACGGTGGCAGGCGCCTGTAGTCCCAGCTACTCGGAAGGCTGAGGCAGGAGAATGGCGTGAACCCAGGAGGCGAAGCTTGCAGGGAGCACCGCTGCACTCCAGCCTGGGCAATAGAGCAAGACTCCATCTCAAAAAAAAAAAAAAGGACTGAGAAGCTGCAGATGGAGCATATATTAACATTTTAAATGTTTACTCCATTATTACTACATTTTTATCCACCAAAGGGCATCTGTTCTGATCTGCCTGCAACAGGAAAGCTGTTTTCCATTACCATCTTATCAGGTTCTTTCACTTACTTGCTGTAGCTAAATCTGGGGGGATAACACACTGCTTCCCTCAGCATTCATTTTTCAAAAGATGTGTTACTAAAAAGCATCACGAGTAGTATAATGTAATGTTACATTTTAAATATACTGTTTGTATTGAAATTAATGTAAGGGACATTTTTTGACTGATCATAAAACAAGCAACCATTGTTATTTGATATTGATTGCATTTTGCAAATGACTCAAGAATCATGATATCTAAGGTAAATGTTCCCTAAAATGTTAATAAAAAGCAAAACTGCTACTAGACTGCTGTTCCTAAAAATAAAATCTGTTCTTAACTGAGGGAAAATGTCATTATTTGGATTACCTGGATTAACTGGAAATAATACCCATGCCTACCTAAGAAATGGGTATGTGCAGATTCCACTAAACAAAAATACAATTGATAGGAAGATCAATTTTTTTTTTCCCAGACCACCTCCTGTACCTCTCTCCCTTGAGCAAGCAGCCCCTAAGTAGGTGCATAGTCAAACCCTGGAGCTGGACAGAAAGGAGGCCTGTGGGGTATCCTCAGCCCCCTGAGGAAGGTACATCCCTTGGGATGGGAATTCTTTCTGAAGCCTCCATGGAAACATGACACCTTAGGTTCCAAGCAGCAGGCCCTGAGCTGAGACTGCTGGCCCTGAGCTGTGCTGCCCAGGGGACCACTGCATTCTGCCTTGGGAGAATTGTGGAGAACAGAGAGATGGAAAGAGGAAAGGAACATGACAATTTACAGAAGAGGGGCTCCAGCACTCAGAAATAACGTATCACACCTCAGACTTCGGCAGGTTTCAGGGAACAAGAAGTGCTAAACAAAAACCAAAATGATTTTAACAGGAAAAAAAAGAGCAACTTCAGATACCACTCCATTACAAAAAAAACAAACAAAAACAAAAAAAACACAAACTTTCTGGAACTAAAATCGAGTTTCAAATTTAAAAATTAGTAATGAATTCAAAGAAAGGAAAATCCAGTAGAATAAACATCAAAACAGAAACAATTGGAGAGAAGATAAGAGATTTGCACGACATACTTTTTCCAAAGCAGTTTCCACTATACTTTAAACTTAGGAGTTTTACCAACACACGCCTGTGCTGTGTCTTTTCACAGTATCCTAATGGGAACTACAGGGATCTTAAGCCTGGAAAATTCACTTCTATGCTTTATCGTTTCTCTTGCTGCCTCCATCTGTTTCTTTTTCTCCTTCTGGAATTCCTACTATTCACATTATTTCTCCTGCCTGAAAAGAAACCAACCCTATCAACACCCTTATCTTAGGACTTCTAGCCTCCATAACTGTGAGAAAATTTGTTACTAGTCTCTATTACTTTGCATGGCAGCCCTAGCATACTAATACACCATGTTACCAAACCAGACAAAAACACCACAAGAAAACTAACTTCTGAATTCTATGTACTTTAAGAGGGTCATATATGGTATCTAACACCAACTTAAATTAGAAAAGATATGTATTTGTCATAAACATCATAATTCTATTAGATGGCCCTATTCTAATCAAATAACTTATGATGGGTTTATCAGGATGTAACATAGTAAGTAGAAGTATCTGTATTTATATTAGGTGAAGAGTTGTCTAACAGGAGGCATACTGTTAGGATAAATCTAATAGGAGTCTTAATCTGTCATGCCTTTCCTTAATTATGATGGCTTTTTGTGTGTGTGTTTTTATTAAACGGTCTTGCTTTCTTGCTCAGGCTGGTATGCAGTAGTGCGATCACAACTCACTGCATCCTCTATCTACTGGGCTCAAGGGATCCTCCCCACTTAGCCTGCCAAGTAGCTGGTATTACAAGTGTTCGCCATCACGTCTGGCTAATTAAAAATTCTTTTTTGAAAAGATAGGGTCTTGCCATCTTGCCCAGGCTGGTCTTGATCTCCTGAGCTCAAATCCATTCTTCCACCTTGACCTCCCAAGTGTTGGGATTACAGGTGTGAGCCTACATTGCCTGGTCTGTGTCACTTTTTCTCTTCTGAGTCGGAGTCTGGCTCTGTCACCCAGTCTGGTGTGCAAGCGCACGGTCTCAGTTCAGTGAAACCTCCGCCTCCTGAGGTCAAGCAATTCTCCTGCCTCAGCCTGGGATTACAGATGCACACCACCACCCCCAGCAAATTTTTGTATTTTTAGTAGAGATGGGGTTTCACCACATTGGCCAGGCTGGTCTTGGACTCTTGGCCTCAAGCAATCTGCCTGCCCCAGCCTCCCAAAGTGCTGGGATTAAAGGTGTGAGCCACCCCGTCCAGTCTGTGTCATTTTCAAGAGATCTTTTTCCTAGCCCAAGCCCATATGGTTATCTGAACTTACAAAGCGCTGATGTTTTTACCTAAATTTTTACACTTAGATCTACAATGAACTTGAAATTGATTTTTTCATTTCCAAAAGAGTTTACAATTAGTTCATCAAGTATCACAGGCTAATTTTACTCAAGAACTCAGATGCGAAAGTCCAAACCAAGTATCAGTCAACCAAATCCAGCAATATGTAAAGCAATATTATGACCAAGTTGGGTTTATTTCAGGAATGCAAGTGTAGTTGATCATTTCAAACTCAATCACTGCAATTTATCATACTGATGTATCAATGGAGACAAAGTACAGAGGTAATTTTTTAATGTTTTATGAGAAATGCTAAACTGAATTTATGTCAAGGAAGAAACGAGGCCATGTACTGTGGCTCACACCTGTAATCCCAGCACTTTGGGAGGCCGAGGTGGGCAGATCACTTGAGCTCAGGAGACCACCCTGGGCAACATGGCAAAACCCCTTCTCTACAAAAAAAATACAAAAAAATTAGCTGGGCATGTGGCACACACCTGTAATCCCAGCTACTTGGGGGGCTGAGGTAGGAGGACTGCCCGAGCCCAGGAGGTCAAGGCTGCAGTGAGCTCTGTTCGCACCACGGCACTCCAGTGTGTGCATCAAAATGAAACTGTTTCTTGAAAAACAAACAAACAAACAAACAAACAAAATGTAGGGGGCTGGGTGTGGTGGGTGGCTCATGCCTGTAATCCCAGCACTTTGGGAGGCCAAAGCAGGCAGATCACTTGAGGTCAGCAGTTTGAGACCACCCTGGCCAATATGGTGAAACCATCTCTACTATTAGATGGGCGTGGTGGTGCTGCACGCCTGTAATCCCAGCTGCTCATGAGCCTGAGAATTGCTTGAACCCAGGAGGCTCAGGCTGCACTGAGCCCGGATCCTGCCACTGCACTCCAGCCTGGGTGACAGAATGAGACTCCGTGTCTTAAAAAAAAAAAAAAAAGGAAAACAAAAGTACATCTTAGAGCGATCAAATGATCATTGAAGGAGTTATCATCTTATAAAAGTATTCCTGCTAATAAGTGAGAAGGAATCGATTATTAAAATATCACTAATTTGGAAACCATTTAAGAAAATAATAGATCTAGGTAATGATCATTAATAGCTGCTGTAACATGACAAAAGGGAAAATACCAACCAATATGTGCCTCCAGTAGGAGCACAGCACCTTAACTAAGTATTCTTTCCAAAAACTCTCATCTGAATCAAAACTACCTCCAGGCTGGGTGTAGTGGCTCACACCTGTAATCCCAGCACTTTGGGGGGCTGAAGCGGGTGCATCACCTGAGGTCAGGAGGTCGAGACCAGCCTGACCAACAAGGTGATTCCCTGTCTCTACTAAAAATACACCTGTAATCCCAGCTACTCAGGAGGCTGAGGCAAGAGAACTGCTTGAACCCAAGAGGCGAAGGTTGCAGTGAGTCAAGATCACTGCCATTGCACTCCAGCCTGGGCAACAAAACCAAAACTCTGTTTTAAAAACAAAAATAAAACCAAAACCAACACCACTTCTAGAGGTAACTATCACTTTACAGCAAATATAAAGAACAGAGACTCAAAGGCCACCAGAGAAAAACAATCAGAAAAATGCGAAGTGTGGGGAAGGAATGCTGCAAGACAACCCGACAAATATAACCCAGAATGGGGCCTTTAAGAAAGGGGAACTTCTAGATGATCACTGATACAGCATCCATTCACCACACCTGAAATGTGTATGTGTAAAACTCACTGGATTTTGACAGGTTCACAGGATTGTTTTTAATTATTTTAGTCAAGATCATGGAGAAACGAAAGTGTTTTAATAGTGGATATATATTAGGTTAAATTATTAATACAATGAATCACGTTTCCTTTTACCACTAGAGAATATAAGATTGGCCGGGCGCGGTGGCTCAAGCCTGTAATCCCAGCACTTTGGGAGGATCACGAGGTCAGGAGATCGAGACCATTCTGGCTAACACAGTGAAACCCTGTCTCTACTAAAAAACACAAAATACTAGCCGGGCGAGGTGGCGGGCGCCTGTAGTCCCAGCTACTCGGGAGGCTGAGGCAGGAGAACGGTGTAAACCCGGGAGGCGGAGTTTGCAGTGAGCTGAGGTCCCCACGGCACTCCAGCCCAGGGCACTCCAGCCCGGGCGACAGAGTGAGACTCCGTCTCAAAAAAAAAAAAAAAAAAAAAAAAAGAGAATATAAGATTACATTTATAGCATACATTATATTTCTATTGGACAGTGCTGCTCTGAATTTAAAAAGTTATCTACAAAATATAAGGTGTGACTTTGGATCCTGACTCAAACCAACCAGTTTAAAATATTTAATACGGAAACATTTAAACCCTGGAAACTTGGTATTTTGGAATGTATTTTTAGGTATGATAGCAGTATTATGGTTAGATTTTAAAAGTCCTTAGAAATGCTGCGGATTTATTTATTAATAAACACCTTATTGGTCTGGGATTTGCTGTAAAATAACCCAGGGTGGTCTCGGCTGACTCAGTTCTCCCTCTGCCCACCCTGTTGCCCTCCAAAGAACCGTAGCTCAGGGGAACTAAGACAGGGCAAGGGCCCCGGCAGGGGAGGGGTGTCCCGGTCCAACTTGGGACCCAGTCCCAATTGTGTCCCTGGGCACGTGACTTCTCCCAACCTCCATTTTCTCATCTGGGGCTAATAGCAGCCCCTTTTACAGTAGTCCTGAGAATGTAATTCGAAAATGGAGTAAAACTTCTAGGACCTAGTAAGAATCAACTAATGTGGTTCTCTCGAAGAGCAGAGAACCAGAGCTCAGTGGAGGAGGGGAATTAGAGAAGTCACCTCCACGGAAAGGGCCTGTCACATTTCTGCAGCCCCTGCAGGCATCTGGATACCCGCACTAGGCTCTCATTTGCCTCCAGACTTTCCAAGGTTCTGGCCACGTGGGAGAAGTAACTTTTTATTTACTCACTATTTTCCCTTAAATAAATTGCAATTTTTACCTGAATAAAGCTTTGTAACGCTACCCTTAACAGAAAACTTGACAGTTTACAAAAAAGTGGCCGGGCATGATGGCTCACGCCTGTAATCCCAGCACTTTGGGAGGCAGAGGCGTGAGAATCGCTTGAACACAAAAGTTTGAAAATCAATCTGGGCAACATAAGGAGACCCCATCTCTACAAAAAATACAAAAATTTGCCAGGCGTGCTGGAGAATGCCCGCGGTCCCAGATACTCGGCAGCTGAGGTGGGAGGACCCCTTGAGGACAGGAGGATCTCGGCAGCGAGCCGAGATTACACCATTGCACTCCAGCCTGGGCAACAAAGTGAGACCCTGTCTCAAAAAATAATATATATAATATATATATAATTTTATAGAGACGGGGTCGGTCTCTGAGGCCCAAGCGATTCTCCCACACCTCGGCCTCCCTAAATGCTGGGATTACAGGCGTGAGCCACCTCGCCCGGCCGGCAGTGACTCTAATCTACAGAATGCACACCGGAATGTAATACCTACAAGGCAAAAGATCTTTTTGCTTAGGAATAAAGCAATCTCTCTCTTTACATTCATTAAAGTAGTAATGTCTTATTTTATAGTCATAAATTCTGTAAAAGCAACAAGTCACTTTTCAGGGATAGCACTTAAGATATCTTTCACCTACCTAGAGAACCCAATAAATTTTTATCTTACTAGGAATTCAGAGACAACCACGTATTTAACTTTTAAAAATATAAGTAGAAAGAATTATATGTGTATATTTTTGGAAGAATTAAGATGACTTTCTGAAAGGAACGACTGAAGACAACACTTTCAGAACTCCCTGCCGCCTGAGGCTGTGGCCCTGACCCCGGCGCAGCGCCCGCCCCGCGCGGTTCCGGGAAGCCGCCGTTGCCGCCCGTTGCCCTTCGCGCGAAGCCGCCAGCGCGCGCCTCCTGTCCCGCCACGCAGATGGCCGGCCCGAGCCCCCAGCGCCCGCGAGCAGTTTCGAAAACTAAAGTGGCGCGTTCGCTCGTCCCCGGGCCGCTTGGAGACCGAAAAGCCGCAGCGAAGGGCGCCTCGCGGGCCATGGCCGAGCTCGGCTCTCCTTCCACCCTCCAGCCGGGACACACGCGGAGCCGAGCGGGGATCCCAGGCACCTAGCAGGAGGGGTCCCCGCGACCTGGGCGGTCTGGCGGGGAGGGCGAGTCGGGTGCCCTGCTCCTCAAAACCCTGGTCCACGACTCTGCGGTTGGGGGAGCGGGGCAGCCGGCGCAGCAGGAGCCGGGCCCCGTCCGCAAGTTTCCTAGGAGCAGGGCGGAATCGACGAAAATGCTTCATACACACAAGCAGAAGGGGAAAAAAAAGGGACGACTAAACCGAAGAGCGCGCACGAGTCAGATTTTCACCCCAGATACAAACACGATACCTCTAGGAGCAGGAGACCAACACAGAGACCGCGCTACGAGGACACGCGGCGCCGCCGAGGAAGAAAAAGGGCCCAGGGCAGAGAGCTAAGGCTCCGGGAACCGGGCGTGGGAGGAGGGCGGAGCCAACTCCCCACAAGGAAGTCTTGTGCAACTCTCAGGCGCCTGCAGCCACGTGAGCGCGCGGCTTTCATTTTATTCAGGTATTATTACTACTGTTACTTCTTCTGAGACAAGGTCTCACTCCCATCGGCCAGGCTGGAATGCAGTGGCACAGTCACTGTCACTGCAGCCTCGACCTCCTCAGAGCAAGCAACTCTCCCGCCTCAGCCTCTCGAGTAGCTGGGACAACAGGCGCGCGCCACCACACGTGGCTTTCTATTTTTTTTTTTTTTTAACTTTTTAGCAAAGACAGAGTTTCACTATGTTGCCCAGGCTTGTCGGGAACTCTTGGGCTCAAGAGATCCTCCTGGCTGGGCCTCCCACTGAGCCAGGCCTGTTCTCACTTTCAGAGCCCTCCGGTGGTCGCCAGCGCCCGACCAGGAGGCTGAACTAACGCACCGGCCGGCCGTGTCTTCCCGGCCGCCCCTGACTCCAAAATCTCAGCCCGCGGTGCTCACCGCGTGGGACCACTATCTGGGCGTGCGGCTCTCGACCTCCGACACTGCGTCTCCCGATCCCAGGGGTCCAGTTCTCGCCAGTCCCACGTACCGGCCCCTCGACCTCGAATCCGTCCCCCAAATCTCAGCGCCGCGGCCCCTCATTATGTGCAGTCCTCGCTCGGTCCCAGATGCGTGGCACTTAAACTCAGATCTCTCCTCCCTGATCCCAAATCCCAGCCCCAGCCCCACCCACCCCAATAGGCCCAAACCCCAGGTAGTCCGGGTACGGGGCCCTGGACTTCGGAAGGTCTCCCCAATCTCAAATCCCAGGCCCACTGTCCACACCCCCAGGGGGACCCGGTCCCCGCTCGGTCACGGGTGTGCGGCCTTCGACGTCGGAGACTTTGGCCACCCCTCACCTCGGCCTCCGAGTCTCTACGCTCCCGCTCTCACATCAGGCACCCCGGTGGTCCCTCGGAGCACCTAGAGGAGGGTGGGACGCGGGGAACTTGGCAGTTGTAGCAGAGGCAGTTGAGGCTTGTTGACCATCACCATGGAAACCCCCGGCTGCAAGCACGGGGCGGGGCCTACGAGGGGCGGGGTCAGGCGCGCTGCCGGCCCCAGTCCTTAGCGCCTGCCCGACGAGAGCACGCGGCTTTGCCGGAAGCCCTCCTGCTCCCGGCGTGCCAGGCCCCGACTCGGCCCTACTCCCCGGCTCGGCCCTTTGCCCTGAGCACCCGGAAACAGAAGCCCAAGGAGCCCGCGTCCCCACCCCGCTGCTACCTGCCGGCGTGACAGCGATTCGGTGCCACCCCGAACCCCACCTTAAGGAAGACGCGGCGCAGTCCTGCTTCCACGACGGAGCCGGAAGGACGCAAGGACCGCGTTAGGGCGGAGCTTCTGCGTCTTGCACCCGGGGGCGGGGCCGCGACGGCGCTACTGTGACGCGCCCAGAGCGGAGCTACCGGTTGGCCGGCCGGGCGCGGAGCTGAGCCGACACTGGGGGCGGGGGTGTGGGGGAGGCGGCGGAGGCAGACGAGCGAGGACGTTTCTGGAGAGGAGAAGGGAGGGGTGGGGAGGGGATGCGGGGGGAGGAGAAGGGAGGGGTGGGGAGGGGATGGGGGGGGAGGAGAAGGGAGGGGTGGGGAGGGGATGGGGGGGGGGGGGAGGGGGAGGGGGAGGAGGGAGTGGAGCGGCGGGAAAGATCCCTCTGACTGCCCCTGAGGCCCTGGAGGAAGGCCACTGGTAAGCCCCGCAGGACACTGAAACGTGCGCTCAAAGGACGCCTGATTTGAAGACTAGGATGGGAAAAGGAAATGAGAACCGATGGCAGGCCGTGGTGGCGCAAGCCTGTGGTCCCAGTAATTTGGGAGGCTAAGGCGGGAGAATCGCTTGAGCCCGGGAGGTCGAGGCTGCAGTGATCCGTGACTGCTCCACTGCGTCCAGCCTGGGCGACAGAGCGAGAGGCTGTCTCAAAAAATAAAATAAGGAAAGAAGTACACTGAGGGCCGGGCGCAATGGCTCACGCCTGTAATCTCACCACTTTGGGAGGCCCAGGCGGACGTATCACGCGGTGAGGAGAGCGAGACCATCCTGGCCAACATGGTGAAACCCCGTTTCTACTAAAATACAAAAAATTAGCCGGGCGTGGTGGCGCGCGCCTGTAGTCCCAGCTACTCGGGTGGCGGAGGCAGGGGAATCGCTTGAACCCGGGAGACGCAGGTTGCTTGAGCCGTGATCGCACCACTGCACTCCAGCCTGGCGACAGAGCGAGACTGCGTCGCAAAAAAAAAAAAAAAAAAGTACGCTGAGTACTCCAGAGATCGCTTAAAGGCGTCTCAGAGCGGGACAAGCGTTAGGAGGGATTTGTCAGGTCGAAGTTGCTCACGTGGTAATTCCATGGTGTAAGAAGCCCCCAAACCTCAGAATGTAACTCAGACCCAGGTCGAGGGCAAGGTTTTCAGTCACAGAGCACCTGAACACAGAGATTTGGTGGCTAATGGCTAAGCCAGGGACAGATTTTTTTTTTTTTTCTCACGCTTTGTAAGGCTAATAATTATAATCATTTCATTTTGGTGGACCTTCTTCATGAGATGATGTCAAGGCACTCATCACAGGTTAAGCTGAACATTATTACTATTATTATTTCCAGACTGGGTCTCTCTCTGTCAGTCAGGCTGGAGTGCAGTGGGTACAATCACGGCTCACTGCAGCCTCGACCTCCTGGGCTCAAGCAATCCTCCTGCCTCAACCTCCTGAGTAGCACCACCACTATTGGCTAAATTTTGTATTTTTTTTTTTTTTTTTGAGACCGAGTGTTGCTCTGTCGCCCAGGCTGGAGTGCTGTGGCGCAATCTCGGCTCACTGCAAGCTCTGGTTCCCGGGTTCACACCATTCTCCTGCCTCAGCCTCCCAAGAAGCTAGGACTACAGCAGCCCGCCACCACGCCCGGCTAATTTTTTGTATTTTTTAGTAGAGACGGGGTTTTACCATGTTAGCCAGGATGGTCTCGATCTCCTGACCTCGTGATCCACCCGCCTCGGCCTTCCAAAGTGCTGGGATTACAGGCGTGAGCCACCGTGCCCGGCCTTAAATTTTGTATTTTTTGTAGAGATGGGGTTTTGCTATGTTGCCCAGGATGGTCGGGAACTCCTGGATTCAAGCCATCTGCCCACCTCTGCCTCCCAGAATGTTCGGATTACTGGATTGAGCCACGCACCTGGCTAAACATTATTTTCTAAATCACCAGAGAAAGTAAAGGAGTGCTCAAAATAGTGTCAGATGATGAGTGGGATTACTGTGATGAAGGAAGGAGTTTGTAAAAAAAAAAAAAAAAAAGCTAGTTCCAAGAAAGAGAACGGAAAGAGTAAAGCAGGAGCTGTCAGAAGAGGTAAAAATGTCAGAAGAGAAAACTATGTAATTTGAGGCCAAATTACAGAAAATAGTTCCTGCAAAAATCAGATAGATATTTAGCACCATAGGAAGGGGGTGAAAATCAGATAGGTAGGTATCCTTAAGAAGTTGTGGCCTGCCAGGCGCGGTGGCTCACGCCTGTAATCCCAAGACTGGGAGGCCGAGGTGGGTGGATCACTTGCGGTCAGGCGTTCCAGACCAGCCTGGGCAACATCGCCAAACCCTGTCTCTCCCAAAAATGCAAAAAAATTAGCTGGGCATGGTGGCGCGTGCCTGTAGTCCCAGCTACTCTGGAGGCTGAGGCAGGAGAATCGCTTGAATCCAGGAGGCAGAGGTTGCAGTGAGCCAAGATTGTGCCAGTGCACTCCAGCCTGGGCAACAAGTGCGAAACTCTGTCTCAAAAAAAAAAAAATAATAATAAAATAAAAAATAAATAGACTGCATCACAGCTCATGCTGTAGAAAGATGTTTCTGGAGAGAAAAATTCAAGTAGCCAATTTAAATCAAATATTAGGAAAATTAAACCAAAAGAGCTCACGCCTGTAATCCAAGCACTTTGAGAGGCTGAGTCAGGCAGATTACCTGAGGTCGGGAGTTCAAGACCAGCCTGGCCAACATGGTGAAACCCTGTCTCTTCTAAAAATACGAAAATTAGCTGGACGTGGTGGCACATGCCTGTAATCCCAGCTCCTCAGGAGGATGAGGCAGGAGAATTGCTTGAGCCCAGGAGACGGAGGTTGCAGTGAGCCAAGATTTTGCCACTGTACTCCACCCTGGCCGACAGAGCAAGACTCTGTCTCAAAAAAAAAAGAAAGAAAGAAAGAAAGAAAATTAAACCAAAAGACTAGTAATACTTCAGAACTTAGGGACTGTCAAACCAGTTGCAAGAAGATATATTCATGCAATCTTTGTATTAAGAGTCTCTCTAGCTGGGCGCGGTGGCTCAGACCTGTAATCCCAGCACTTTGGGAGGACAAGGCCAGTGGATTGCTTGAGCCCTGGAGTTCAAGACCAGCCTGGGGAACATCGTGAGACCCAGTCTGTATTTTAAAAGTTTTTAAAACAAAAAACAAAACGAAAAAAAAACCTCTGAGCTAAGTGGACCTTTGATCCCCTCACTCAAATTTGACAGTTCTCCATTATTCATAAATGAGGTAATAGTTGTTGGAGATGGTCTTCTCTGAATGCAAGACTAGTACTTTGGCCTGATTATGAACTTCCTGCCGTCCTAAGGAGTCATCCCAGGTGTCCACTATATCTTTTTCAGCATTGAGTACTAGCACAGTCACATGTAGGCTTTCTTCCACAGTGAAGACTTGGCATCAATCAGAATGATGCCACAGGTCCTCGGCCTTTTCCACACTGGGCTCCCTTTATCAACTGGCAAATGCTCATCCACACCTGGTCCACCTGGACTACCTCCTTATCTGTAGACCTTTCACCTCTGTGTGCATAGAAATGTCTTACCTAAGCTCTGAAATCTAAACATTCACAGAGCACCTTGATGCTTGAGAGCATCTTCACAGAGGTATACCTTTAAGATCTATGGTTTAAAACAATTGAATTGCAAAATGTTGCTTCTTACAGATTGACCTGCCTGATTATTTCCTGTTGTTTATGTACATTGATTATTATCAAAAACTTAATATTTTTTTTTTTTTGAGACGGAGTCTTGCTCTGTCGCCCAGGCTGGAGTGCAGTGGTGCAATCTCGTCTCACTGCAAGCTCTGCCTCCCGGATTCACACCATTCTCCTGCCTCAGCCTCCCGAGTAGCTGGGACTACAGGCACCTGCCACCATGCCCTGCTAATTTTTTTGTATTTTTAGTAGAGACAGGGTTTCACCATGTTAGGCAGGATGGTCTTGATCTCCTGACCTCATGATACATCTGCCTTGGCCTCCCAAAGTGCTGGGATTACAGGCGTGAGCCACCGCGCCTGGCCAAAAACTTAATACTTTTTAATAAATATTGTCAGGCATTTTTTTTTTTTTTTTTTTTTTTGAGATGGAGTCTTGCTCTTGTCGCCTAGGCTGGAGTGCAATAGCACGGTCTTCGCTCACCACACCCTCTGCCTCCCAGGTTCAAGCAATTCTCCTGCCTCAGCCTCCTCAGTAGTTGGGATTAGAGGTGCCCACCACCAGGCCCGGCTAATTTTTGTATTTTTAGTAGCGATGGGGTTTCGCCACTTTGGCCAGGCTAAACTCGAACTCCTGACCTCATGATCCACCCGCCTTGGCCTCCCAAAGTGTTGGGATTACAGGCGTGAGTCACCGCGCCTGGCCAATATTGTGAGTTTTAAAAAACAAGTTCCCCTCTAGAAACTCCTCATCCATACAATTGGTTACAGGTTTGGAGTGTTACAGAGGTTTTTAAATCTTCTACTTAGTAGTTCTTGAAAAATTACCTTACCTATTAAGCTGAGATTCCCCTTTCCCCCAGGACAGTGCCATTAAGTAGGCAGGGATCACCAAGGTTCAGAGATGTCTCTTGCTCAAAAATCATAGTATCTGTTAAATAGCAATAACTGTAGCTAACACATACTGCATTCTCACTATGCTTTGCGCTATTCTACTTAATCCCATTGAAACCTCATAACAACCCAGCAGTAGATACTACCACCATTTGGCAGAAAGAAACTGAGTCACCCAGCTTCCAGATGGCTGAGCTGGAAGTTGTATGGAGGCTGGAGGCCCCATCTGATTCCAGGGTCCGTTCTCATCTACTGCAATCTAGATCCTAGTAAGAAACGGGCTTTTCAGGCTGTCTCCTAAACCCCTCCTCTCGTCCCTTTCCCAACTGAGAGGAGAATGAAGTGAGAAAGCCAACTGACCTGTCTAGTCACAGTGTAGTCCCTGTCCAAATGTCAGTTTTCTTCTTGAAGTGAGGTGCTCTAGGAGGCAGAGATAACCCAGGTGGGAAGAGGCAAATTCGGCAGTCACAGCCTTGTCTGATTAATTTTCTTGACTAATATAGAAAAGTGCAACTTTGAAGCTGCTCTGATGCTCACTGAAGTGAGCTACCACCAGGAAGGCTGGACCCCTAGGTTATTTGCAGTTCTTTCAGAGAACTTGACAGTTCTTTCAAATAACATTTTTTACTATGTATTAAATAGTGAAAGAAGGATTATGGGATACCTGAGCTTGCTGGTTACTTGCTTGAATTGGTTTCTTTGCCCAATAAAAGACCACAGCTTGATTAGGTGGTAGTGGCTAGTGTTGGTGGAGTGGCTGCCCTTACTTTGCCCATTTCCCCAGCAGGCCAAGCAAGCAACTGAGGGCCTTACTTGGATGTTAGTAAGCTAAGTTCTAGCTCTTCACCCTTTTTTTTTTTTATACAGAGTCTCACCCTGTCGCCCAGGCTAGAGTGCAGTGGCACGATCTGGGCTCACTGCAACCTCTGCCTGCCAGGTTCAAGCAATTTTTGGCTAATTTTTGTATTTTTATTTATTTACTTTTATTTTATTTATTTATATTTTGAGACGGAGTTTCCCTCTTGTCCCCCAGGCTAGAGTGCAATGGTGTGATCTCGGCTCACTGCAACCTCCGCCTCCCGGGTTCAAGCGATTCTTTTGCCTCAGCCTCCTGAGCAGCTGGGATCACAGGCACCCACCACCATGCCCAGCTACATTTTTTTTTTTTTTTTTGGTATTTTTACTAGAGACGGGGTTTTGCTGTGTTGGCCAGGGTTGTCTCGAACTCCTGACCTCAGGTGATCCACCCGCCTTGGCCTACCAAAGTGCTGGGATTACAGGAATGAGCTACCGCGCCCAGCCAATTTTTGTATTTTTAGTAGGGACAGGGTTTCACCATGTTGGCCATGCTGGTCTGGAACTCCCGATCTCAAGTGATCCACCTGCCTTGGCCTCTCAAAGTGCTGGGATTATAGGCAGGCATGAGCCACCACACCTGGCCAGCTCTTTCTTCATTCTAAGTCATCATCTTTTAGTCTGATCATGAGTTTTCCCACCAAAAACTGTACAGTTAGATGCCTTCATCTCTGTGGAGCCTCAGGAGAGTCAGAAAACTTCATTTGGATCAAAATGTGCAAGGGACAGGACAGCATGCATTTTCTCTTTCTCTCTACCTTTCTTTTTCTCTTATTAACTTCCATTTTTTTAAAAAAATTATGGAATATTTTAAACATACAGAAAATTGTAGATATATAACAAATTTAACAGACATTTTGCTCTTTCCTTTTATTGTTTTTGGACAAAAGATTACAGATAGGCCAGGCACGGTGGCTCCACGCCTGTAATCCCAGCACTTTGGGAGGCCGAGGCGGGCAGATCACAAGGTCAGGAGTTCGAGAACAGCCTGGCCAACATGGTGAAACCCCGTCTCTACAAAAAATACAAAAGTTAGCTGGGTGTGGTGGCATGTGCCTGTGCCTGTAATTCTAGCTTCTCGGGAGGCTGAGGGAGAAGAATCACTTGAACCCAGGAGGTAGAGGTTGCAGTGAGATTGTGCCACTGTACTCCAGCCTGGGCAACAGAGCAAGACTCTGTCTCAAAAAAAAAAAAAAAAGATTACAGATAAACCAGCGCTCTGAGGTGCTTTTCGACTCTTTTTTTTTTTTTTTTTTTTTTTTTTTTTTGTTAGGCATACCATTTTATTACCTCTCTTTCCTGAGACATCAATAAAATCATAGTAAACAAAATGTTTTAAGTGCTATAACTCCACAAAATAAAGAGAATGGACAAAGACCATCCATAAACAGACAGAAATCTAAAAAATTCTGGAATACAAAAAAGTGATTAAATGAATTGGAGAAAGCAACAGCCTATATTATATATAACATACATTTTTTTTTTTTTTAATTTATTTATTATTATTATACTGGAAGTTGTAGGGTACATGTGCATAACGTGCAGGTTTGTTACATATGTATACTTGTGCCTTGTTGGTGTGCTGCACCCATCAACTCGTCATTTACATCAGGTATAACTCCCAATGCAATCCCTCCCCCCAGCTTTTCGACTCTTTAAAAAGCATTACTGGGCCAGGCGCGGTGGCTCATGCCTGTAATCCCAGCACTTTGGCAGGCTGAGGTGGACGGATCACCTGAGGTCAGGAGTTTGAGATCAGTCTGGCCAACACAGAGAAACCTGTCTCTACTAAAAATACAAAATTAGGCAGGCATGGTGGCATATGCCTATAATCCCAGCTACTCGAGAGGGTGAGACAGGAAAATCGCTTGAACCCGGGAGGCGCAGGTTGCAGTGAGCCGAGATCGTGCCATTGCAGTCCAGCCTGGGCAACGAGAGTGAAACCCTTAAAAAAAAAAAAAAGAAAAACATTACTGGCCGGGTGCTGCAGCGGCTCACACCTGTAATCCCAGCACTTTGGGAGGCCGAGGCTGGCGGATCACAAGGTCAGGTGTTGGAGACCAGCCTGACCGACATGGTGAAACCCCATCTCTACTAAAAATACAAAAATTAGCTGGGCGTGGTGGCAGGCGTCTGTAATACCAGCTACTCGGGAGGCTGAGGCAGGAGAATCGCTGGAACCCAGGAGGCGGAGTTTGCAGTGAGCCGAGATTGAGCCACTACACTCCAGCCTGGGCAACAAGAGCAAGACTCAGTCTCAGAAAAAATAAATAAATAATAAAATAAAATGAAATAAAAAATAAAAAGCAGGCCAGGCGTGGTAGCTCACACCTATAATACCAGCACTTTGGGAGGCCAAGGTGGGCGGATCATGAGGTCATGAATTCGCGACCAGCCTGGCCAACATGGTGAAACCCCGTCTCTACTATAAATACAAAACTTAGCTGGGTGTGGTGGTGCACACCTGTAATCCCAGCTACTCCAGAGGCTGAGGCAGGAGAATTGCTTAAACCTGGGAGGTGGAGGTTGCAGTGAGCCGAGATCATGCCACTGCACTCCAGCCTGGGTGACAGAGCAAGACTCTGTCTCAGAAAAATAAATACATAAAAATTAAAAAGCATTACTGTAAATATATTTTTTTCCTTTGGTAACTGAAACCACTCAGCCTGTGTCCTCTCCCTCTCACTCCCCCCGGAGGAGAAGAAACATCAATGGTGATAGCAACACAGGCTTCACACTCAGGAGAAAACTGCACCTCCTGTCGTTTCCGGGGCTCTACACTTTCACAGAAAGTTCTCTAGTAACCAACTACAGAAATGATCCCTGAAAGCCGCCTAATTTTTGAGTGATAAAATATTTCTAAATTGGTCAGGCACAGTGGCTCACACCTGTAATCCCAGCAGTTTGGGAGGCTGAGGAAGGTGAATCACCTAAGGTCAGGAGTTCGAGACCAGCCTGGCCAACAAGGTGAAACCCCTTCTCTACTAAAAATACAGGCCTGGTGCGGTGGCTCACGCCTGTAATCCCAGTACTATGGGAGGCTTGAGGCAGGTGGATCACCTGAAGTCAGGATATCAAGACCAACCTGGCCAACATAGTGAAATCCCGTCTCTACTAAAAATACAAAAATCAGTTGGGCGTGGTGGCACACATCTGTAATCCCACCTACTCTGGAGGCTGAGGCAGAAAAATTGCTTGAACTCAGAAGGTGGAGGTTGCAGTGAGCCAAGATCGCTCTACTGCACTCCAGCCTGAGCCACAGAGCGAGACTCCTCAAAAAAAAAAAAAACCTGAAGATAATTTTATACAGTCAATGGGGAGTATTGAAGTTTCAGGATCAGGGATTTAATTAAATTTGTGGCCCTTTAGGTAAATGTCTTTAAAGAATATTGTTTAAGGCAATGTAGTTTGTGTGTGGGTGTGTGCTGTCTTGACTTGTTTTTAGGCTCTGGCTAAAAGTCAGTTAGTTCCTCTTCTTGAGCTGCCGATTATGTCTGCATCCCCAACCACCTCCGTTATCAGGCTCAAACACTAGGGACCATTATACACCCAGCCTAATCACTCCAGGGCCAGTTATTAGACAACTAGAGTCAGCCCCCATGTCCCTCAGCCCCCAGAAATTACTCAAATTAGCCAATCCCAAACCTGTTGGCCTTGCCTAACCCTTCTCTTCCTGCAAAAACCACAACAAAAGCTCTTCCGCAGTTCCCCCCTCACTCCCTCTGCCTAGTGACCCCTTCTGTTCCTGCTGAGTGGCCTTGTGTGAAGCCCCAGGAAAATGAGAGTACCAAACTAAAACTTGGGCCAACATGGTGGCTCATGCTTATAATCCCAGCACTTTGGGAGGCAGAGGCAGGCAAATCACTTGAGGCCAAGAGTTCAAGACCAGTCTGGCCAACATGGTGAAACCCTGTCTCTACTAAAAATACAAAAATTAGCCGGGTGTGGTGGTGCGCGCCTGTAGTCCCAGATACTCGGGAGGCTGAGAAAGGAGAGTCACTTGAAACTGGGAGGTGGAGGAGCAACCTCCTCTGAGAGTCTGGAGTGCCACTACTCTCCAGCCTGAGGAAGTGAAAGACTGTCTCAAACAAAAAACAAAAACTAAAACTGTAAAACTTGTAAAACTGGTTTGTGACTCCTGTACTGCATCTAACCTCACCATACCTCACCTAAGGTAACCTGTTTTGTTTGTGTTTTTGTTTTTGAGACAGAGTCGCTCTGTTACCCAGGCTGGAGTGCAGTGGCTCCATCTTGGCTCACTGCAGCCTCCACCTCCCAGATTCAAGCAATTCTCCCACCTCAGCCTCCCAAGTACCTGGGATTACAGGCACATGCCACCACGCCCAGCTCATCTTTGTATTTTTAGTAGAGATGGGGTTCCACCATTCGTTAGCCAAGCTGGTGTAAAACTCCTGACCTCAAGTGATCCACCCACCTGGGACCCCCAAAGTGCTGGGATTACAGGCATGAGCCACTGTGCCTGGCCAAATTTGAGCTTTTTATGAAATCTTCATCATAATGGTTCTTAATAAAGTTGACTTTAAAGTTTTATTCCCTCCTACAACAGAAGGTGGGGAAAAAAGGTAGTTCATAAAGATCAGTTGATCTTTTTAAAATAATTTTTAATTGACAAATAATTGTACATATTCATGGAGTACATAGTGATGATGTTTTGATACATGTAACGTATAGAGATCAGGATAATGAACATCCATCATCTCAAATAATTATCATTTTTTTGTGTTGGGAACATTCAATATTTTTCTCCTAGCTATTTGAAACTATTATGGTGAACCACAGTCATCCTATGGCACAGAAAATCAGATAGCTGTACTTATGTATATCCTTTAGCAAATCTCTCCTTATCCTTCCTTTCCCGCCACCATTCCCTTTTTTAATTTTTTTTTTTAATTTTTTTTACTTTTTGGAGACAGGGTGTCGCTTTTTCTCCCGGACTGGAGTGCATTGGCTCAGTCTGTGCTCATTGCAACCTCTGCCTCCCGAACTCAAGCGATCCTCCCATCTCTGCCTCTCGAGTAGCTGGGACCACAGGCTCTGGCCAGCACACCCCGCTAATATTTGTGTTTTTCTTTTTATAGAGACGCGGTCTCGCTATGTTGCCCAGGCTCATCTTGAACGGATTGCTCAAGCAATCCGTCCGTCTCCTTTTTCCAAAGTACTGGGATTACAGGCGTGAGCTACCGTGCCCGGCCTTGTTTTTTAAATTATTTTTTTTGTTGAAGGGCTCACTGTGTCGCCCAGGCTAGAGTGCAGTGGTGCGATCCCGGCTCACTGCAGCCTCGACCTCCCGGGCTCAAGCGAGCTCTCCGTCCTCAGCCTCCCGGGTAGCTGGGACCACAGGCGCGTGCCACCACCATGCCCAGCTCTTTCCCAGTTTAACTGTGGTTAAAACTGGTGTTTGGGGGCAATGAGAGAGACCCGCGAAAAATGGGAAACAAGGGATAGGGCTGACCTCTTTTGCGGACAAAGAAAAATAAAACAAAGTTTCCTCAGAAAACGAAGTTGCCTCACAGCCGCCTGGTATCAGGAAGCACTGAGCCCGCCCAACGCGGGCTCCTCCCCGAGCAGGCCGCCCTTGTCCGCCCGGAGCTGGGGAGTGGCGGGGGCGGCCGCGGGACCACGTGGCCCAGAGCGCCCTTCCTGCGCCGCCAGGGTGGCGGGGCCGGGCGCGCCTGCTGAGCGGGGCGGGACGCGGACTCCCAGGCTCTGCGGAGAGCGGCTGCCACCGGCCTCTGATTTTTTCTTGAGACCTAGTCTGGCTCTGTGGCTCAGGTTGGAGTGCAGTGGTGTGATCACGGCTCACTGCAGCCTCAGCCTCTTCTCGCCTCAGCCGCTCTGGTAGCTGGGACCACGAACGGGTGCTGCCACCCCCGGCTACATTTTTTGTATTTTTAGTGGAGACGGGGGTCTCGCCATGTTGGCTAGGCTGCTCCCGAACTCCGGAGCTCAAGCGACCGGCCTGCCTGGGCCTCCCAAAGTGCTGAGACTGCAGGCATGAGCCACCGCGCCCGGCCGAGAGCCTCTTTTGGCTACTCCTCTCGCCTTTCCGGGGCCAGGCGTGTGCAGCTCAGTGGAGAAGGGTCCCTGCCCTCTACGAGACGTCCTGGCTGCCGAGGTCAGAGGCGCGGAGAACGGGAGACCTGAGGTGCGTTCCAGCATGTTCCTGCAGCCCTCCACTCCCTCCCGCAGTTGCGTAACGTCAGATCCCTGAAACACATCTCCCATACGCTACGCGTGACTGGTGGTGTTTCTCCCTTTGAACCCTGATAGATACAGGAGGCCACTAACAGAGATAAGGAATTGTACCATGTACTCCATACTTCAATAACTGGGTGCTTAGAGACGAGGCTGAGTTCTTACTGCTATCCTAACACCCACGGCAGAGGTTAACCTCCTATCTGACAAGTGGTCAACTTTTCTGCCTTCGGGAAGACTTGGGGCTGGGCTGAGGGAGATAATCTAGAACTTTTATAGTGATCCCGTGTACATTTCCCTAGAATGATGGATTAGGGTATAGGGATTAAATATACAATGTATACTTTAATATACATTAAAAAGTTCTGGAAGGATGTACCTCAAAATGTTTTTAGTGGTTTCTTTTTTCCCGTTTGGAACACTGGAACAACCGACTCTGTTATTTTAGCTCTGTCTCCTTCATTGCGTCTCCAAATTCAGGGACCTCATTGGAGCAAACTTGTTTGCAGGTCGTCTGGGCACCCTCTTGAAATAAATTGTCTCTCTTTGCTCTTACAGGTCTCAACTGCTTCTTACCAATGTTAATTCCACCGACTACTATCAGAATCTGATGAGCAATCCACTCATCAGATAAGCTGTTTCTACACTGTCCTGAATGACCATATTATAGATGCTGGGAAAAAAATTGTATTAAAGACTGAGTCAGTTGGGCATGGTGGCTCATGCCTGTAATCCCAGCACTTTGTGAAGCCGAGGTGGGAGCATTGATTGAGCCCAGCAGTTCAAAACTAGCCCTGGCAGCATAAGCGAGACCCCATCTCTACAAAAAAATTTTAAAATTAGCCAGGTGTGGTGGTGTGTACCTATAGTCTTAGCTACTTGGGAAGCTGAGGTGGGAGGATTACTTCAGCCTAGGAGGTTGAGGTTGCAATGAGCTGGGATCACACCACTGCCCTTCAGCCTGGGTGACAGAGCAGGACCCTGTTTCTTAAAAAAAAAAAAAAAAAAGTCGTGGACTTTGTTATCTTTATGCATATGACTCATCGATATATCTGTAGTTCCATATAGAAAGCACACTTAGATTGGACACAGTGGCTCATGCTTGTAATCCCAGCAGTTTGGGAGGCCAAGGCTGGCGGATCACTTGAGGCCAGGAGTTCAAGACCAGCTTGGCCAACATGGCGAAACCCTGTCTTTACTAAAAAATACCAAAATTAGCTTGGTGTGGTGGCACATGCCTGTAATCCCTGCTACTCCAGAGGCTGAGGAATGAGAATAGCTTGAACCTGGGAGGTGGAGGTAGCAGTGAGTCAAGATTGCTCCACTGCCCTCTAGTCTGGACGACAGAGTGAGACTCCATTTCAAAAAATAAATAAATAAATAAAATAAAACATTTAGGAACATGCTATAGAAAACTAAAATTATAAATGTTAAAAATTTAATCTGTTATTTGTTACTGGAATATGTTCATTCTTGCCCTTGGGACTAGACTTAGAGATTTTAGAAATTGCAGACCAAATAATGAAGCTCCCATGTAGATCTGACTCAGAAAAACACGGAACACTGTTGCGGAACACCATCCCTTTTCTCACTTTTTACCCCTATTCTGCCTCCTCCATCCCTGGAAACAAGGCAACAGTCCTCTTCTGTGGTTACACAGTACCTTGCTTTAGACATTCTAACTGCCTTCTTCATCCTCTCAAAACTCGATAATTTAGGTAAGACTTAAGAAGTTTCAGACTAGTGGCCAGACATGGTGGCTCACGCCGGTAATCCCAGCACTTTGGGAGGCCAAGGTGGGCAGATCACCTGAGGTCGGGAGTTCAAGACCAGCCTGACCAACATGGAGAAACCCCATCTCTACTGAAAATACAAAAATTAGCTGGGCATAGGAAATATATATGTTTCCATAAAGTATTGAATCTTCTGTTTAATCACATCAGTAGGAATCTAAAAGCAATTTTGGATTTTTTTTTTTTTGAGATGGAGTCTTGCTCTGTTGCCCAGGCTGGTGTGCAGTGGTGCAATCTCGGCTCACTGCAACCTCTGCCTCCCAGGTTCAAGCGATTCTCCTGCCTCAGCCTCCCGAGCAGCTGGGACTACAGGTGCGCGCCACCATGCCCAGCTAATTTTTGTATTTTTAGTAGGGATGGGGTTTCACCATGTTGGCCAGGATGGTCTTGATCTCTTGACCTCATGATCCGCCGGCCTTGGCCTCCCAAAGTGCTGGGATTACAGACGTGAGCCACTGCACCTGCCTAATTTTGGATTTTTTTTTTTTTTTTTTTTTTTGAGACGGAGTCTCGCTGTGTCGCCCGGACTGGAGTGCAGTGGCCAGATCTCAGCTCACTGCAAGCTCCGCCTCCCGGGTTTACGCCATTCTCCTGCCTCAGCCTGCCAGGTAGCTGGGACTACAGGCGCCCGCCACCTTGCCCGGCTAGTTTTTTGTATTTTTTAGTAGAGACGGGGTTTCACCGTGTTAGCCAGGATGGTCTCGATCTCCTGACCTCGTGATCCGCCCGTCTCAGCCTCCCAAAGTGCTGGGATTACAGGCTTGAGCCACCGCGCCCAGCCTAATTTTGGAATTTTCTACAAAAAATTTAGATTTTATTTCTGCTGCCATAAATATTAACTATTCCTACTCAAAAGCCTGGCAGCTGTCTGCCCACTGCTGTGTAGAACATATTTATGTGATCACTACCTTGCATGGTAACTCTGAGAGATGAGTGGTTTTATCTCAGAGGGACTTGTCCAATGTCATACAAATACATTATACAGCCAGAATTCATTGTACAAGGCCCAGATATGCATGGATTTCGCTAACCGTGGTTTTGTTAAGTAACATCAGTCTCCCAACAACAGGGTTCAAATATCAGTTACTACAGTATATTAAGTGTGAGAAATTACATAAAATATAAACTTCTTTGCTAGCTCGTCAGTGCACAAAGCACTGTGTGAATAACAAGTGTACATGATCAGTGACAAGTTGCATAATTTCTTTGAAAGTCTGTTATTTCATTCACTTATGCACAGAAAGGCATGTGGTTGTGTTGCTTCTTGTCTCCCACCACACCGGGCCTCTTGGTAGGTTTTTACAAAAAAACCTAATTCTCAGTATTTCTTTCTCTTTTCTTTCTTTCCTTTTTTTTTTTTTTTTTTTTTTGTTGTTGTTGGGGGACAGAGTCTTACTCTGTCACCCAGGCTGGAGTGCAATAGTGTGATCTCAGCTCACTGCAAACTCCACCTCCCGGTTCCAAGTGATTCTCGTGTCTCAGCCTCCCAAGTAGCTGAGACTACAGGTACCCACCACCACACCTGGCTAATTTTTGTATTTTTAGTAGAGACGGTTTCACCATGTTGACCAGGCTGGTCTTGAACTCCTGACCTCAGGTGGTTTGCCTGACTTGGCCTCCCAAAGTGCTGGGATTACAGGTGTGAGCCACTGCGCCCAGCCTCAATATTTCTAATGTATTAAATTACATAGTACCAGATAAATATTAGTTTTACTATTTTCATTTCCCTGGACATTTAAAACTAAAAGAGTTTTTATTGTTTTGGCAAAAAAGTTTGAAGGTTACAGAACAATCATTTTTCTTATTGCTCATTAAGATTGCTTTGCATGGAATCAGCTTGTATGTTCATTTTTACAGTCTTACACTACTTTGTGCTTACAGTACAGTACTTTCAGTACTTTTTACTGGGCAAAGCAAGGAGACACACACATGCACACACACATAGCAAATAAATCAGTCTGGCTTTAGAGGAAGATGATTAGAATAGGACCCAGGCACAGTGGGTTTCTGTGCAGCTATTTACCACTTAGGCAACTTTTGCAAAGTTGCTTAGCTTCCCCGGGATGAGTTTTCTGGACAGCAAAATAACCGGTCTTAACTGGGACTCTCTCTTCTATCCCAGCCAGTCTGAATTCTGCCAGCCAGACCTAACTTTCATCCCCTAAGAGAGAGAGGGCCACTTGATTCAATATGTAACGAAGTAATGAATACTGAATCTGTAAGTCAGTCTACCGATATCTGTAAAAGCAGTGAAAAGCAATTTGGTTTTCTGAAAATGTTAACTATAAACATTATTTCCTATCAGTTTGCTGATTTCCTATAAGTTGGCTGACTTAGTCACAAAGTTAGTTTTCATTCATCCTGACCACACCTGACAGGCCTGTTTCCATGACTGGGATCCTCTCCTCATGGTTCTTTCTGGTGCTGAAATGCACTTGGGCAATCATGCCCCTTAAATGTACCTTTAATGGGTTAGATGTGGTGGCTCATGTCTGTAATTCCAGCACTTTGGGAGGCTAAAGCAGGAGAATTACTTGAAGCCAGTTCGAGACCAGCCTGGGCAACATAGTGAGACCCCCACCCCCGGCCCTGCCAATCTCTTTAAAAAAATGTTTTTGGCCGGGCACGGTGGCTCATGCCTGCAATCCCAGCATTTTGGGAGGCCGAGGTGGATGGATCACCTGAGGTTGGGAGTTTGAGACCAGCCTGGCCAACATGGAGAAACCCCTGACTCTACTAAAAATACAAAATTAGCCGGGTGTGGTGGCGCATGCCTGTAATCCCAGCTACTCAGGAGGCCAAGGCAGGAGAATCGCTTGAACCCGGGAGGCGGATGTTGCAGTGAGACGAGATGGTGCCATTGCACTCCAGCCTGGGCAACAAGAGCGAAACTCTGTCTCAAAAAAAAAAAAAAAAGTATTTATGTTTATAAAATCTGAGAGGACAGCTGGGTGTGGTGGCACATACCTGTAGTCTCAGCTGTACATCTCAGTGTAGATCATGCCACTGCACTCCAGCCTGTGTGCACAGTAAGACCCTGACTTGAAAAAAGCAAAAACAGAGGATGTAAAAAATTTCACATTTGCTCTACTTTTTAACATCTGAAATATTTATAAAATATGGAAGTTCTTTCTAAGGACTGTTTCAGCATTGCTCGTGTCCTTCCTTCAGGCAGGGGCCTTGCCAGCTGTACTGGATGCAGCAGTAACTAAGCTGAAGTTGGTTGTTGCCCTTGATTACTTGTTAAATAAAGCCATTTCCCCTTGTTAAATAAAACAGGATAATTTAATTCAAAATACATGTGGGGCTGGGTGCAGTGGCTCACGCCACTTTGGAGGCTGAGGCAGGTAGATCATTTGAGGTCAGGAGTTCAAGACCAGCCTGGCCAACATGGTGAAACCCCATGCAGTAGTGGCATGTGCCTGTAATCCCAGCTACTCAGGAGGCTGAAGCAGCAGAATCGCTTGAACCTGGGAGGTGGAGGTTGCAGTGAGCCACGATCGCACCACTGCACTCCAGTCTGAGTGAGACCCTGTCTCAAAAAAAAAAAAAAAAAGGCCGGGCATGGTGGCTTACGGCTGTAATCCCAGCACTTTGGGAGGCCAAGGTGGGTAGATCACCTGAGGTCAGGAGTTCAAGACTAGTCTAACCAACATGGTGAAATTCTTGTCTCTACTAAAAATACAAAATTTAGCCAGGTGTAGTGGCGGGCGCCTGTAATCCCAGCTACTCTGGAGGCTGAGGCATGAGAATCGCTTGAATTCAGGAGGTGGAGGTTGCAGTGAGCTGAGATCATGCCATTGCACTCCAGCCTGGGTGACAGCCTGACACGCTATCTCAAAAAAAAAAAGAAAAGAAAAGAAAAAAGAAAATACATGTGGGCTGGGCATCATGGCTCACGCCTGTAATCCCAGCACTTTGGGAGGTTGAGGCGGGCCAATCACTTGAATTCAGTAGTTTGAAACCAGCCTGGCCAACCAATAGTGAAACTCTGTCTCTACTAAAAATTTAAAAATAAGCCAGGCATGGTGGTGTGTGCCTGGAGTCCCAGTTACTTGGGAGGCTGAGGCAGGAGAATCACTAGAACCCAGCAGGGAGACTGAGGCAGCAGAATCACTAGAATCCAGGAGGGGCCATTTAGCCATGCAGAGTTGTTGAGCACTTGAAATGTGGTTAGTTTGGCCGTGGTGGCTCACGCCTATAATCCCAGCACTTTGGGAGGCCAAGGCTATCGGATCACATGATCAGGAGATCGAGAGCATCCTGGCTAACATGGTGAAACCATGTCTCTACTAAAAATACAAAAAATTAGCCAGGCGTGGTGTCACGTGCCTGTAGTCCCAGCTACTCGAGAGGCTGAGGCAGGAGAATCATTTGAACCTGGGAGGCAGAGGTTGCAGTGAGCCAAGATCGCGCCAGTGCACATCAGCCTGGGCGACAGAGCGAGATTCTGTCTCGGAAAAAAAAAAAAAAAAAAAAGAAATGTGGTTAGTGCCACTGAGAGCCTGACTTTTTATTTTATTACTTTTTGAGCCAGGGTCTTGCTTTGTCTGTAATCCCAGCACTTTGGAAGGCTGGGGTGGGTGGTTCACCTGACGTCGGGAGTTTGAGAACAGCTTGGTCAACATGGTGAATCCCCGTCTCTACTACAAATACAAAAATGAGCCAGGCGTGGTGGCGTGTGCCTGTAATCCCAGCTACTAGAGAGGCTGAGGCAGGAGAATTGCTTGAACCTGGGAGGCAGAGGTTGCAGTGAGCCAAAATGGTGCCACTGCACTCCAGCCTGGGCAACACAGCAAGACTCCGTCTCAGAAAAAAAAAATAACAATAAACTCTACTGTATGTATATACCACATTTTGTTCATCCATTCATCTAACCAGTGGACACTTGGCTCACCTCTACCTTTTGACTATTGTGAATAATGCTGCTATGAACATGAACATACAATATCTGAGTTTCTGCTTTGAATTCTTTTGCATATAGACCCAGAAGTGGTATTGCTGGATCATATGTATGGTAATTCTATTTTTTGTTTCTTGAGGATCTGCCAGAACTGTTTTCCATAATGACTGCACCATTTTACATTTCTATCAACAGTACATAGTGCTGACATTTCTTCATGTCCTTGCCTTAATTTAAATTTAAAAACAAGTACTCATTCAGTTATTGGAAGACTTTTAAGTATGTTTGGAATAACTTAGGTATGTGAATCTACTTTTTCAACTATTATTTTATTTTTGAGACGGACTTTTTTAGTCCTCTTCTTCCTCTTTTCTGCCCTTAACATGCACATTCATCTTCCTTTTATTAGTGGATTCCCTGAGTGGAAACATCTGTCCACTGTTACTGCAGAAGGCTGGGCTGTCCCATGGTGACTGTCTGGTGTCCAGGCTGGAGTTTTTTCTGTTTTGTTGCTTTGTTGCCAGGCTGGAGTGCAGTGGCCTGATCTCGGCTCACTGCAACCTCCGCCTCCAGGGTTCAAGCAATTATCCTGCCTCACCTTCCTGAGTAGCTGGGTCTACAGGCACCTGCCACCATGTCCAGCTAATTTTTATATTTTTAGTAGAGACAGGGTTTCACCGTATTGGCCAGGATGGTCTTGATCTCTTGACCTCGTGATCTGCCTGCTTCGGCTTCCCAAAGTGCTGGGATTACAGGCTTGAGCCATTGCACCCGGCATCAACTATTGTTTTTACGGGTTCTAAGTAAAAATTAAGTATACCCAGGAAAATATAGCATCTGCATTGAGATGTGCTGTAATACCAGGTTTCAAAAACTTAATACAGAAAAAAAGAATGTCAAATGTCTCATGGATAACTTTATTAATCACATGTGAATTATAATATTTTGGATATATTGAATCAAATAAAAATACAACATTAATTTCACCCGTTTCTTTTTACTTTTATAAATGCAGCTAGTAGAAATTTTTTTTTTTTTTTTTTGAGATGGAGTCCTGTTCTGTCACCCAGGCTAGAGGGCAGCGGCGTGATCTCGGCTCACCACAACCTCCGCCTCCTGGGTTCAAGCAATTCTGCCCCAGCCTCCGGAGTAGCTGGGATTACAGGCATATGCCACCATGCCCGGCTAATTTTATATTTTTAGTAGAGACAGGGTTTCTCCATGTTGGTCAGGCTAATCTCAAACTCCCGACCTCAGATGATCCACCTGCCTCTGCCTCCTACAGTGCTGGGATTACAGGCGTGAACCGCTGTGTCTGGCCGGCTTATGTATTTCTGTGTTCTATTCTACAGCACTGCTACAGAGGTAGCCTCCACTCTTACCACATAATTATGAAAGCCATCAGATTCCGGAAGACAGGCTCCTTCAGTCAAAGTTACAATTGTTGTAAGTCAAGTAATCCCTCTTCTCCCTCTTTTCTGCCCTTAACATGCACATTCATCTTCCTTTTATTAGTGGATTCCCTGAGTGAAAACATCTGTCCACTGTTACTGCAGAAGGCTGGGCTGTCCCATGGTGACTGTCTGGTGTCCAGGCTGGAATACCCTATTTTCTGTTTTGTTGGTTATCCTGTACAGTGTTGATTAATTTCTGTGTCTGGGGAAGTCTGGGAGTAGGGGATGGGGTTGGGGGATGCTGACACCACCAAGAAAAGCTCAGGAGATGTGTCAATGTGTTTGCAGAGCCTAAGAGATACCTTCCTTCCTTCTCCTTTGATTTGACAATGCCGCCTTACCAAAACTTTTCCTGTTCCTACTGTAGATTTGTGGTTTTTATTTCTTATAGAGACAGGGTCCCACTATATTCCCCAGGCTGGTCTCAAACTCCTGAGCTTAACTGATCCTCCTGCCTCGGCCTCCCAAAGTGCTAGGATTATAGGCATAAGCCATTGCACTCAGCCACATTTGGGGTTTTAAATTTAATTTTTTTTTTTTTTTTTTTTTTTGAGACGGAGTCTCACTTTGTTGCCCAGGCTGGAGTGCAGTGGCCGGATCTCAGCTCACTGCAAGCTCCACCTCCCGGGTTCACGCCATTCTCCTGCCTCAGCCTCCCGAGTAGCTGGGACTACAGGCACCCGCCACCTCGCCTGGCTAGTTTTTTGTATTTTTTAGTAGAGACGGGGTTTCACCGTGTTAGCCAGGATGGTCTCGATCTCCTGACCTCGTGATCCGCCCGTCTCGGCCTCCCAAAGTGCTGGGATTACAGGCTTGAGCCACCGCCCCCGGCCTAAATTTAATTTTATAATTATTTTAATTATTTTTAGATAGAGTCTTACTCTGTTGCCCAGGCTGTAGTGCAGTGGCATGATCATGGCTCAATGTAGCCTCAATGTCCTGGGCACAGGTGATCCTTCCACCTCAGCCTCCTGAGTAGCTGGGACCACCAGCACTTGCTACCACACCTGGCTAATTTTTTTGTTATGTTTTTTGTAGAGACGGGTTTTAGCCATGTTCCCAGCCTGTTTTAGCTTATTAATTTTTTTTATTTTTATTTATTTATTTATTTATTTATTTTTTTTTGAGACGGAGTTTTGCTCTTGTTGCCCAGGCTGGAGAGCGGTGGCACAATCTCGGCTCACCATAACCTCCGCCTCCTGGGTTCAAGCAATTCTCTGCCTCAGCCTCTCGAGTAGCTGGGATTACAGGCACCTACCACCATGCCAGGCTAATTTTTGTATTTTTTGTAGAGACAGGGTTTCACCATCTTGGCCAGGCTGGTCTTGAACCTTGAACTCCTGACCTCATGATCCATCTGCCTCAGCCTCCCAAAGTGCTGGGATTACAGGCGTCAGCCACTGCACCCAGCCTAAATTTTTTTTTTTTTTTTTAGAGACAGGGTCTCACTACGTTGCTTAGGCTGGTCTTAAACTTCCAGGCTCAAGTGATTCTCTCACCACAGCATCCTGAGTAGCTCGGAGTACACACATGAGCCCCTGTGCCTGGCTACATCTGTGGTTCTTTTTTTTTTTTTTTTTTGAGACGGAGTCTCCCTATGTTGCAATGGCACGATCTCAGCTTACTGCAACCTCTGCCTCCCTGGTTCAAGCGATTCTTTCACCTCTGTCTCCTGGGTAGCTGGGACTACAGGATCGCGCCACCACGCCCAGCTAATTTTTGTGTTTTTTTTTTTTTTGAAACAGAGTCTCGCACTGTCGCTTAGGCTGGAGTGCAGTAGCGTGATCTCTGCTCACTGCAACCTCTGCCTCCCAGGTTCAGATGATTTTCCTGCCTCAGCTTTCCAAGTAGCTGGGATTACAGGCGCTTGCCACCATGCCTGGTTAATTTTTTTTTTTTTTTTTTTTTTGAGACAGAATCTTGCTCTGTTGCCTAGGCTGCTCTGTCACCCAGGCTGGAGTGCAGTGGCCCGATCTCGGCTCACTGCAAGGTCCACCTCCCAGGTTCACACCATTCTCCTGCCTCAGCCTCACAAGTAGCTGGGACTACAGGCGCCTGACACCCACACCCAGCTCATTTTTTTGTATTTTTAGTAGAGACGGAGTTTCACCATGTTAGCCAGGATGGTCTCGATCTCCTGACCTCGTGATGCGCCTGCCTTGGCCTCCCAAAGTTTTGGGATTCCAGACATGAGCCACTGCACCTGGTCACGCCTGGCTAGTTTTTGTATTTTTAGTACAGACGGGGTTTCATTATGTTGGCCAGGGTGGTCTTGAGCTCCTGACCTCCTGATCTGCCCACCTCCACCTCCCCAAATGCTGGGATTACAGGCATGAGCCACTGCACCCGGCCGTGTTTTTTTTTTTTTTAAGTAGAGATGGAGTTTCACCATGTTGGACAGGCTGGTCTCGACCTCCTGACCTTATGTGATCCGCCCACCTCATCCCCCCAAAGTGCTGGGATTACAGGCGTGAGCCACTGTGCCTGGCCTCATTTGTGGTTCTTACTCACTTACAGCTTGAGTAATTTCTACTATGGGAGCAGTCGGGAATCCTGGGCTCACTTGGATCTACGTGCCAACATAGACCAGGTGTGGTCACTTTCAGTAACTGATGGCTGCATGCCCATTTGAGGCGTTGTGTGGCAATTCAGGAGGGAACCCTGAAATGTCCAGTAGGGAGGAGTGGGTGGCAGGAAATGTATATGTTTTGAAACAGGGTCTTGCTCTGTCACCTAGGCTGGAGTGCAGTGGTGTGATCACAGCTCACTGCAGCCTCAACCTCCTAAGCTCAAGCAATCCTCCTGCTTCTGCCTGTCAAGTAGCTGGTATCACAGGCACATACAGCAAACCTGGCTATTACCATAATTCTGTTGCTCATACCAGGGTCATTTATGATGAAATAATTATCATCACTGCCCCAGTCAAAAGCAAAACTAAAGCTCCTTCCTGAAGAGTATATTGTGCGTAAGAGTTTGTTTCAATACAACTTTTTTTTTTTTTTTTTTTTGAGATGGCAGTGTTGCTTTGTTGCCCAGGCTACATGGTGTGATTTCAGCTCACTGCAACTTCTGCCTCCTGAGTTCAAGCGATTCTTCTACCTCTGCCTCCCAAGTAGCAGGGACTGCAGGCGTGTGCCACCACACCTGGCTAATTTTTGTATTTTTAGTAAAGACAGGCTTTCATCCTGTTGCCCAGGTTGGTCTCAAACTCCTGACCTCAAGTCATCTGCCCACCTCAGCCTCTCAAAGTGCTGGGATTATAGGTATGAGCCACTGCGCTGGCCTTTGTTTTGAGAGGGAGTCTTGCTCTATCACCAAGGCTGGAGTGCAGTGGGAGACCTCTCAGCACTTTTTTTTTTTTTTTTTTTTTTTAAGACGGAGTCTCACTCTGTCGCCCAGGCTGGAGTGCAGTGGTGTGATCTCAGCTCACTGCAAGCTCCGCCTCCCGGGTTCAAGCCATTCTCCTGCCTCAGCCTCCTGAGTAGCTGGAACTACAGTCGCCTGCCACCACACCCGGCTAATTTTTTGTATTTTTAGTAGAGACGGGGTTTCACCGTGTTAGGATGGTCTCAATCTGCTGACCTTGTGATCTGCCTGCCTTGGCCTCCCAGCATTTTGGGCAGATCACCTGAGGTCGGAGTTTGAGACTAACCTGGCAAACATGGCAAAACCCCGTCTCTACTGAAAATAAAAAAAATTAGCTGGGTGCAGCAGTTCACGTCTGTAATCCCAACACTTTGGGAGGCTAAAGCAGGCGGATCACTTAAGCTCAGGAGTTTGAGACCAGCCTGGGCAACATGGTGAAACCTTGTCTCTACCAAAAATGCAAAAATGAGCCGGGCGTGGTGGCGTGCGCCTGTAGTCCCAGCTACTTGGGAGGCTGAGGCAGAATTGCTTGAACCTGGGAGGCAGAGGTTGCAGTGAGTCGAGATCACGCCCCTGCACCCCAGTCTGGACGACAGAGCAAGACTCAGTGTCAAAAAAAAAAAAAAAAAAAAAAAGAAATGCTTGTTTTGGCCAGATGCAATGGCTCACAGCTGTAATCCCAGCACTTTGAGAGGCTGAGGCAGAAGGATCACTTGAGCCCAGGAGTTAGAGACCAGCCTAGGTAACACAGCAAGTCTCCCTCTCTCCAGAAAAATTTAAAAATCAGCTGGACGTGGCTGGGGACGGTGGCTCAATCCTGTAATCCCAGCACTTTGGGAAGCCAAGACAGGCAGATCACTTGAGGTCAGGAGTTCAAGACCAGCCTGGCCAATACGGTGAAACCCCATCTCTACTAAAAATCCAATAATTAGCCAGGCGTGGTGGCATGAGCCTGTAGTTCCAGCTACTTGGGAGGCTGAGGCAGGAGAATTGCTTGAACTTGGGAATCGGAGGTTGCAGTGAGCTGAGATTGTGTCACTGTACTTCAGCCTGGGCATTGCAATGAGACTCCATTTAAAAAAAAAAGCCAGGCACGGTGGCTCATGCCTGTAATCCGAGCACTTCGGGAGGCCAAGGGCGGATCATGAGGTCAGGAGTTCAAGACCAGTCTGGCCAACATAGTGAAACCCCCTTTCTACTAAAAACACACAAAGTTAGCCGAGTGTGGTGGTGTGCACCTGTAATCCGCTACTCTGGAGGCTGAAGCAGGAGAATCACGTGAACCTGGGAGGCAGAGGTTGCAGTGAGCTGAGATCACGCCGTTGCAGTGAGCTGAGATCGCACCATTGCACTCCAGCCTGGGAGACAGTGCAAGACACCGTCTCAACAACAACAAAAAAGGATAGAAAAAAAAAATTGGCTGGGTGTGGTGGTGACCCCTGTAGACCCAGTTACTGGGAGGCTGAGCGGCTGAAGTGGGAAGATTGCTTGAGCTGAGGTCAAGGCTGCAGTGAGCTGAGATCCTGCCACTGCACTCCTGCCTAGGGGATGGTGCAAGACCCTGTCTCAAAGAGGAAAAAAAAAAAAAAGAAAAATTTATTTTGATTTCTCATTAGAGTATAGGCTCTGAAGTTTCATTTGTGCATATGAGTTATGTATCCTTCACACATAAATATAAGTTTATCTATATTGGCCATGCCTACTGGTCAGACTACCAGAGGCATACACATGGTGGAATGATGATTTGCTATTTCAGTGAATGGATATATTCCTCACTGTGAACCAGTTATTATTTGGGGCTATTAGTTGCTGCAATGAGACATCACACCTCTGAAACCATGGGGTGTCTTAGACTTGTTAGACGGCTTGTTATATCATTTGGACTTGTGGCTGGCGATTTTGGGGAGGGTCCAAGGACAGGGGTGTGTTTTGGACTGGGTGTTGTACTAACGCAGGGGCAACTCAGAGATTATTTTAACAATTTTAGGTCGGGCGCGGTGGCTCACGCCTGTAATCCCAGCACTCTAGGAGACCGAGGCAGGCGGATCACTTGAGGTCAGGAGTTTGAGATCAGCCTTGCCAACCTGGTGAAACCCCATCTCTACTAGGTGGCAGGTGCCTGTAATCCCAACTTCGGAGGCTGAGGCAGGAGAATTGCTTAAACCTGGGAGGCGGAGGTTGCAGTGAGCCGAAATTGTGCCACTTCACTCCAGCCTAGGCGACAGAGCAAGACTCCCTCTCAAAAAAAAAAACCAAACAAAACAAAACAAAAAACTAATCCAGAAAGCAGGAGGAATAGAGAGGACCTAAAGCTGTCACTGGAGAAAAAGCAGTAATGACTCACACCAGCTGAAGAAGGGATGTTTATTCTTCTGTGTGTGTGGTTGCGCAGTGCGTTTTTATTTATGCAGAGAAGATTACTGATTGGAATTATTTTCTCCTTCCCTCAGTCACAGAGAGAACTCGTCTGGATCTTCTGTGAACCTGTTTATGTTCAAGTAATCCAGGCCAGCTACCGTGGGTCTCAGGGCTTATTTTTTTTTGGGACAGTGTCTCGCTCTTGTTGCCCAGGCTGGAGTGCAATGGCGAGATCTCGGCTCACAGCAACCTCTACCTCCCGGGTTCAAGTTCTTCTCCTGCCTCAGCCTCCTGAGTAGCTGAGATCACAGGCATGTGCCATCACACCCAGCTAATTTTGTATTTTTTTTTTTTTTTTTTTTTTTTTTTGAGACGGAGTCTCGCTCTGCCGCCCAGGCTGGAGTGCAGTGGCCGGATCTCAGCTCACTGCAAGCTCCGCCCCCCGGGTTTACGCCATTCTCCTGCCTCAGCCTTCCCGAGTAGCTGGGACTACAAGCGCCCGCCACCGCGCCCGGCTAGTTTTTTTTGTATTTTTTAGTAGAGACGGGGTTTCACCGTGTTCGCCAGGATGGTCTCGATCTCCTGACCTCGTGATCCGCCCGTCTCGGCCTCCCAAAGTGCTGGGATTACAGGCTTGAGCCACCGCGCCCGGCTAATTTTGTATTTTTAGTAGAGATGGGGTTTCACCATGTAGGCCAGGCTGATCTTAAACTCCTGATCTCAGGTTATCCACCCGCCTGGGCCTCCCAATGTGTTAGGATTACAGGCGTAAGCCACCACGCCCGGGCTTTTTATTTTTTTTCTTCCAAATGCTGCACCTAACCACATTTAGGTGGCAGGCAAAAGGATATTGCTTAGCAGCTTTGCTACAGAAATGGTAACTCTTGGGCAGGGCGCGGTGGCTCACGCCTGTAATCCTAGCACTTTGGGAGGCCAAGGCGAGTGGATCACCTGAGGTCAAGAGTTAGAGACCAGCCTGGCCAAAATGGTGAAACCCCATCTTTGCTAAAAATACAAAAATTTAACCGGGCGTGGTGGCGGACGCCTGTAATCCCAGCTACTCAGGAGCCTGAGGCAGGAGAGGCGGAGGCGGAGGTTGCAGTGAGCCGAGATCGCGCCATTGCACTCCAGCCTGGGCAACAAGAAAGAAACTTCGTCTCAAACAAACAAACAAACAAGACAACTTTTGATCCCTGAGGCTGCTAATTCCAACTGTGTGCATGTGCTTAACAAATACCTCCGCACCCAGGCCTGGAAAGCTGGCTGCTTTGTTTAGAGCAAATACAGCAGGCCTGATGTAGCAGGAACTGACGATAACGAACTGGACGCGTGTTTCTCCTGCAGCGAAGGTTATGGTGCTGACAGCCTCTGCCTTACACTTTGTCCCTGGGAATCAGGCCTGTGGCCAGTCCTGCCTCCTGGAAAGCCGCGGTGCGTGAGAGGACCTGATGCGGAGAGGGACCCCGTCCTCTCCGTACTTCCCCAAGACCCGGCGGCACAGGCTGCCTGCGCTCCTTAAGCTAGGTCAGTTCTCAGGTCCACAGTTCTCGTTCTCCGGCCCGGAGTTCTCGTTCTCCTAACATCCTCCGCAGAAAACTACGTTCATTTTTCCCTCTTGCGCCGGTCTTGAAACGGGGCGTCCTTTGGGCTCACGTTGCGGCGCTCAGCGGCCTCAACCGTCAGCCGCCTCCCGGGCCTGAGGAGCAGTGGTTGGGGCCCGCCCTCCAGCGCCCGGTGCTCCGCCCAGCCCTGCTCCGAGCGCGTCACAATGGCGTCGCGGCCCCGCCCCCGGACGACCGGGCGCGGTCCCAGCCTCCTTCGGTTTCGTGGGGAAGCCGGACTGCGCCGTGTCTTCTAAAGAAGGTTGGGGGAAGAGTCCGGCCAGCGAACAAGAGGGCAGCTGGTAGCAGGGTGGGATGCCAGTGGCGTAGGGACGAGGCCCAGCCAGGCACGCGGGAGCGGCAGGACTTTCGGAAGCGCAGGCAGCGCTCGACCCGAAGGGGCCCGGGACTGGCGCAGGCCCCGCCCCTCGGAGGCCCCGCCCAGGGAGCGCTGCGGCAGTTTCCATGGTGAGATGGTCAACAGGCCCGAAAGTTCCTCAGCTACGACGACCACCAGGTACCTCGGGTTCCTCCCTCCTCCGAGAGACCGCCGAGGTGCGGGCTGTAAGAGCGGGAGCGTGGAGCCTCCGAGGCTGAGGTGAGGGGCGGCCGGCGGGCAGGGGCCGGGTCTGAGGTCGAGGGCCGCACACCCAGGGTCGAGCGGGGACCGGGCCCGTTAGGGGTGGGGACGGGATTTGGGATCAGGGAGAGTCATGGCAGAGAGAACACAGAGGATCCTTGACTCCATGCCGGAGCGGCCAGCCCACCCTAGAGAGGCGAGACAAGGGCAACCAGAAGTAACCAAGTCTGCGGAAGCGCTTCCTCCGGGCATGGATATTGGGAGAGTCCTGGACCAGTGACCCTGGACCTAGGAGGCATGAGAGGTCTACGCACACTTGCAAGGATACCTTCATGGTTATTGAGTTGTGGTGAGAAAAGAGGCTCTTTTTAGTTTATTTTTTAAGGCAGTACATTCACATACTTAAGAGTCAGAAACTTACACAAGGCTTTATTACTCAAAACTCCCTTTTCCCAGTTCCTTCTGAGGAAATAGTTTCAAATCTTTGAACTTTTTTCTCCAGAAGTTTTATTTCTTTCTCTTACATCGGCAGCTCTTCCCTGTGTTCTTCCTTCATTAGCTTTACTAAGTTTGTATTCTTTGGTCGGAAATATTTATTTATTTATTTATAAATAGAAACATGGGTATCATTAATGTTGCCCAGGCTGGTCTTGAACTCCTGGGCTCAAGTGATTCTTCTGCTTTAGCTTCCCAAAGTGTGGGGATTACAGGCTGAACCACGGCCTCTCGCCGAAATAGTTCTTCATTGATTTCCTTTGCCTCCTAGTCTTACTTTTCTGGTGTGTGTGTGTGTAATAGCCATTTGTTTTTTCTTTCTCCTTTCTAGTCATATCCTTAAATACATTTTGCACTAATTCCTTTTGAAACCTCATCATGGAAAGAACTTGAATTTAGCAGATTAGGGGTGAGTGCAGGCCTTTGTCTTAGCTTCCATATATATATATATATATATATTTTTTTTTTTTTTTTTTGAGATGGAGTCTCCGTCTGTCGCCCAGGCTGGAGTGCAGTGGCGTGATTTTGGCTCACTGCAACCTTCACCTCCTGGATTGAAGCAATTCTCCTACCTCAGCCTCCCAAGTAACTAGGATTACAGGCACATGCCACCACACCCGGCTAATTTTTGTATTTTTAGTAGAGACAAGGTTTTGCCCTGTTGGCCAGGCTGGTCTCGAACTATTGACCTCAGGTGATCCACCCGCCTAAGCCCCACAAAGTGCTGGGATTACAGGCGTGAGCCACTGCACCCAGCCCCCATATATTAAGAAATATATCCTTGTGTATTGTTGGTAAGAATGTAAAATGGTACAGCAGCTGTGGAAAACAGTATGGCAGTTCCTCAAAAAATTACATAGAGAATTGCTATATGATCCAGCAGTACCACTTCTGGGTCTGTATCCAAGAGAAATGAAAGCGGGGACTCAGTTACTTGTACATTCATGTTCATAGCAGCATTATTTGCAGTAGTCAAAAAGTAGAGGTAACCCCAGTGTCCATTGGTAGATGGATAAACAAAATGTGTCATATACAATAGAATATCATTCAGCCTTAGGAAGAAAATCTTGGCTGGATGCAGCAGCTCATGCTGGTAATCCCAGCTCTTTGGGAGGCCAAATGGGAGGATTGCTTGAGTCCAGGAGTTCCAGACCAACCTGGGCAGCATAGCGAGATCCTGTTTCCACAAAAAATAAAATAAAGAATACAAAAATTAGCTGGGCATTGTGGCATGTGCCTGTAGTCCTAGCTACTCTGGAAGCTGAAGTTGAAGGATTACATGCGCTTAGGATGTTTAGGCTTCAGTGAGCCATGATTGCACTGCTGTACTCCAGCCTGAGTGACAGAGCGAGACTCCATTTGTTCAAAAAATAAAAATAAGATTGCCGGGTGCGGTGGCTAATGCCTGGAATCCCAGCACTTTGGGAGGCCGAGGAGGGCAGATCACCTAAGGTCAGGAATTCAGCCTGGCCAACATGGTGAAACCCTGTCTCTACTAAAAATACAAAAATTAGTTGGGCGTGGTGCCGGGCGCCTGTAATCCCAGCTACTCAGGAAACTGAGACAGGGAGAATTGCTTGAACCTAAGAGGCGGAGGTTGCAGTGAGCCAAGATTGCACCACTGCACTCTAGCCTGGGTGACAGAGTGAGACTCCGTCTCAAAAATAAATAAATAAATACATGAAAATAAAAATAAAAAAGAAAATGTTGTCATATGCTGCAACATGGATGAATGTTGACAATATTATGTTAAGTGAAGTAAACCAGTAATGGACAAATATTGCGTGATTCCACTTATATGAGAATCTAAAGTAGTCAAATTCACGTAAACAGAAAAGTAGAATGGTGGTTGCTAGAGGCTGGGGTAAGGAGGAATGGGAAGTTGTTTAATGGGTAGAGAGTTTCAGATTTGCAAGATGAAAATGTTCTGGAGATCTGTTTCACAACAATGTAAATCTACTTAAGATTGAACTGTACACTTTTAAAAGGTTAATTGGCAAGTTCTGTTACTTGTTACCCAGGCTGGAGTGCAGTGGAGACATCTCAGCTCACTGCAGCCTTTGCCTGCCTGGCTCAAGCAGTTCTCCCGCCTCAGCCTCCAGAGTAGCTGGGATTACAGGCGCCCGCCACCATGCCTGGCTAATTTTTTACATTTTTAGTAGAGGCGGGCTTTTTTTTGGCATGTTGGCCAGACTGATCTCGAACTCCTGGCCTCAGGTAATCCGCCCACCTCAGCCTCCCAAAGTGCTGGGATTACAGGTGTGAGCCACTACGTCCTGCCTATATTTCTAATCAAAAGAGTTTAAGGACAGGCACAGTGGCTCACGCCTGTAATCCCAGCACTTTGGGAGTCTGAGGTGGTAGGATCACCTGAGATCAGCAGTTTGAGACCAGCCTGGTCAACGTTGTGAAACCCTATCTGTACCAAAAAATACAAAAATTAGCCCAGCATGGTAATGCCTGCCTGTAGTCCCAGCTACTTGGGAGGCTGATGTGGGAGAATCTCTTGAATCCGGGAGGCAGAGGCAGCAGTGAGCTGAGATTGCGCCACTGCACTCCAGCCTGGGCAACAGAGTAAGACTCTGTCTCAAAAAAAAAAAAAAGAAACAGAAGACTACCCTCATATTTATGGTCCTTTGTGTAGTTTTTCTTCATGGCTCCCTCCTTTGCCCTAGGGTAACCACTGTCTTCAACTTTATGCTTGTCACTTAAGTTGCCTTTCTTTATAATTTGACTAAAATTGTTTGTATCCCAAGAAAAAGACATATTGAGTAGTTTTGCATGACCTTGGACTTTTTTTTTTTTTTTTTTTGAGACAGTCGCTCTGTTGCCTAGGCTGGAGTGCAGTAGTGTGATCATAGCTCACTGTAGCCTCGATCTCCTTGGCTCTAGAGATCCTCCCACCTTAGCCTCCCAAGTAGCTGGGATCACAGATATATGCCACCACACCGGGCTACATTTTTTTTTTTTTGGTGGAGACAGGGTCACCCTGTATTGCCCAGGCTGATCTTGAACTCCTGGGCTTAAGCAATCCTTCCACCTCAGCCTCTCAAAGTGCAGGTATTACAGGTGTGAGCCAGGCTGCTCTCAAACTCCTAACCTCAAGTGATCCACCTGGCTTGGCCCCCAAAGTGCTGGGATTATAGGCATGAGCCACCACACCAGACCAGTTTGCCTTTTTTTTTGTTTGTTTTTTGAGACGGAGTCTTGCTTCTTCGCCCAGGCTGGAGTGCAGTGGCAGGATCTCGGCTCACCACAACCTCCGCCTCCCGCGTTCAACTTCCGCCTCCAGGGTTCAAGCAATTCTCCTGTCTCAGCCTCCCAACTAGCTGGGACTATAGGCGCCTGCCACCGTGCCCGGCTAATTTTTTGGATTTTTAGTAGAGATGGGGTTTTACCTTGTTGGTCAGGTTGGTCTCGAACTCCTGACCTCAGGTGATCCACCTGCCTCGGCCTCCTGAAGTGCTGGGATTACAGGCATAAGCCATCGCACCCAGCCAATTTTTGTAGAGACAGGGTTTTGCCATGTTGCCCAGGCTAGTGTCTAACTCCTGAATTTGAGCCGTCCGCCTGCCTTTTTTTTTTTTTTTTTTTTTTTTTTTTTTTTTTTTTTTTTTTTTTGAGACTGAGTCTGGCTCTGTCGCCCAGGCTGGAGTGCAGTGGCCGGATCTCAGCTCACTGCAAGCTCCGCCTCCCGGGTTCATGCCATTCTCCTGCCTCAGCCTCCGGAGTAGCTGGGACCACAGGCGCCCGCCACCTCGCCCGGCTAGTTTTTGTATTTTTTAGTAGAGACGAGGTTTCACCGTGTTAGCCAGGATAGTCTCGATCTCCTGACCTTGTGATCCGCCCGTCTCAGCCTCCCAAAGTGCTGGGATTACAGGCTTGAGCCACCGCGCCCGGCTCGCCTGCCTTTATTATGAGTGCTGAGATTACAGGCGTGAGCCACTGTGCCACACCGAGCCTTCTCTTGCCTTTTCTTTTGCTCTCATGCTCTTTTTTTTTTTTTTTTTTGAGGCAGGGTCTCACTCCATCACCCAGGCAGGAGTTGCAGTGGTACGATCTCAGCTCAGTGCAACCCCTGCCTCCTGGGTTCAAGTGATTCTCCTGCCTCAGCCTCCTGAGTAACTTGGATTATAGGTGCATGCCACTGTGCCTGGCTAATTTTTGTATTTCTGATTGAGACAGGATTTCACCATGTTGGCCAGGCATGTCCTGAACTCCTGACCTCAAGTGATCCACCCTCGTCGGCCTACCAAAGTTCTGGGATTACAGGTGTGAGCCGCCATGCCTGGCCTTCCCCTGCCTTTGCATATACATTTTAGAATAAGGTTGTTTATAAAATATCTTGCTGTGGTTGGTCACATAGGCTTATGCCTGTAATCTGAGTGCTTTGGGAGGTAGAGGCGGGAAAATCAAAGTCAGCAGTTCAAGACCAGTCTGGGCAATGTAGCTAACCCTGTCTGTATGAAAAAAAATTTTTAATTTAGCTGGATGTGGTGGCACATGCCTGTAATCCTAGCTACTTGGGACATTGAGGTGTGAGAATTGCTTGAGCTCAGAAGTTTGAGGTTATAGTGAGCTATGATAATGCCACTACACTGTACCCTAGCCTGGGCTACAGAGGGAGACCGTGTCTCAAAAAAAAAAAAAAAAACAACTCTGCTGTGAATTTGATAGGAAAAATGTTACATTTATATATTGTTTTGGAATTTTGGAGAGCATTGATGTCTTTATTATCTTGAGTCTTTTAATGCATTAATATATTACATCTCTTCATTTGCTTAGATTTTCCTGAATTTATTTTGTAAGCATTTTGTAGTATTCAGGGTATAAGTTGTGTTCAGCATACAAGTCTGATATGTATTTGTTAGATTTATAGCTAAGTGTGCTTGCTTCGACAGCGCATATACTAAAATTGGAATGATAGATTAGCAATTTAAAGTATTTTTAAAATTTATAGCTTAGTAATTTTTTCAGTTATTACAAATGGTGTTTTATTTTTAATTTAGGTGTCCATGTTTTATTGCTAATATATAGAAATACAGTTGATTTTTTAGTTGAGCTTATGTTCTATGACTTTCTAAACTTACTCGTTCTAGCCTTTTTTTTTTTTGGAAACAGAGTTTTGCTCTTGTCGCCCAGGCTGGAGTGCAATGGCACGATCTCTGCTCACTGCAACCTCTGCCTCCTGAATTCAAGCAATTCTCCTGCCTCAGCCTCCCAAGTAGCTGGGATTACAGGTACCCACCACCACACCTGGCTAGTTTTTATATTTTTAGGAGAGACGAGGTTTCACCATGTTAGCCAGGCTGGTCTTGAACTCCTGACCTCAGGTGATCCACCCACCTTGGCCTTCCAAAGTGCTGGGATGACAGGCATGAGCTACCCTGCTCGGCCTAGTTTTTTTTTTTTTGAGACGGAGTTTCGCAGGCTGGAGTGCAATGGCATGATCTCAGCTTACCACAAGCTCCACCTCCCAGGTTCAAACGATTCTCCTGCCTCAGCCTCTTGAGTAGCTGGGGTTACAGGTATGCAGAGACAGGGTTTCCCTATGTTGGTCAAGCTGGTCTTGAACTGCCAACCTCAGGTGATCCACCTGCCTTGGCCTCCCAAAGTGCTGGGATTACAGGCGTGAGCCACTGTGTCTGGCTGGTTTTTTTGTTTTTTGTTTTTTTTGAGATGGAGTCTTGCTCTGTCGCCTAGACTGGAGTGCAATGGAGCGATCACAGCTCACTGCAACCTCCCCCTACCGGGTTCAAGCGATTCTCCTGCCTCAGCCTCCCAAGTAGCTGGGATTACAGGCACATGCCGCTGCGCCCAGCTAATTTTTGTATTTTTAGTAGAGACGAGGTTTCACCGTGTTGGCCAGGCTGGTCTCGAACTCCTGACCTCAGGTAGTCTACCTGCCTCAGCCTCCGAAAGTGCTGGGATTACAGGAGTGAGCCACCGCGCCCGGCCTGTTTTTTTTTTTTTTAATCAATTTTTTTTGTAGAGATGGAAGTCTCACTATGTCTCCCAGGCTGGTCTCAAACTCCTAGTCTCAAGCAATTCTCCCGAGCTCAGCCTCCCAAAGTGTTGGGAGTACAGACATGAACCACTGCACCTAGTGGAGGAGTTGTCTTTTTGTATATTGCTTGAATTTTTTTTTTTTTTTTTTTTTTTTTGAGACAGAGTGTTGCTGTCACCCAGACTGGAGTGCAATGGCACGATCTTGGCTCAGTGCAACCTCTGCCTCCCGGGTTCAAGCGATTCCTCTGCCTCAGCCTCCCGAGTAGCTGGGACTACGGGTGTGCACCACCACGCCCGGCTAATTTTTTGTATTTTTAGTAGAGACGGGGTTTCACCATGTTAGCCAGGATGGTCTCCATCTCCTGACCTTGTGATCCGCCCATCTCGGCCTCCCAAAGTGCTGAGATTACAGGCATGAGCCACCGTGCCCGGCCTTTAAAAGTTTTCTAACAAAGCTCCTTCTCTCCTTGTCCTTTGGCTAGAAAGCGACGGCTCTCCTTAGGCTTTTAAAATCTGTACCCATTGATGTTTTCAGGTTGCTGGCTTCTCTAACATCTAGTCTGGAATATATGAGGCAAAAAGAATACCCAGCGAACCTAGCACCGTGTCATTCTTTGAGTTCCAAGATCCCGTGCTGATCTGCCATTTTCTACCTTTCAGTCCGTATCATGTTTATTTATATATACAATTTCCAGGGTGTTTAGCTTTACTTTATGGGAGGAGTATGAAGCAGTACCCTAAACTGGAAGTGTTGCTTTCATTTTTGAAAGACATTTTTGTTGCCGGGTGTGGTGGCTCACACCTGTAATCCCAGCACTTTGGGAGGCCCAGGTGGGCGGATCACGAGATCAGGAGATTGAGACCATCCTGGCTAACAGGGTGAAACCCTGTCTCTACTAAAAGTACAAAAAATTAGCTGGGTGTGGTGGCGGGCACCTGTAGTCCCAGCTACTGGGGAGGCTGAGGCAGGAGAATGGCGTGAACCCAGGAGGTAGAGCTTGCAGTGAGCCGAGATCATGCCACTGCACTCCAGCCTGGGCAACAGAGTGAGACTCCATCTCAAAAAAAAGAAAAGAAAGAAAGACAATTTTGCTAATCTCTAGAATTAGATTTTGAGTTTTTCTTTCAATATTTTAAAGATTAATTCCATTGTCGTCTTTTTTTTTTTTTTAAGAGATAAGGCCTCGCCATGTTGCTCAGCTGGAGTGCAGTGGCACAATCATAGATCATTGTAGCCTTGAACTCCTGGACTCATGTAAGTTTCCCACTGCAGCCTCCTGAGTAGCTGGGACAACAGACACTTGTCACCATGCCCAGCTATTTTTGTAGAGACCAGGTCTTACTATGTTGCCCAGGCTAGTCTTGAACTCTTGGACTCAAGCAATCCTCTCATCTCGGCCTCCCAGTGCACTGGAATTACAGGGATGAGCCATCAGGCCCAGCTCTGATTTAAGATTTTAAAAATCACTTGTTTTAAGCAATTTGATTATTTGACGTTGCCTGATATCATTTCCTTCATGTTCCTTTGTTTAGGTTTCATTGGACTATCTTGGAATTATAGGTTTACAGGTTGTTGTTTTTTGTTTGTTTTTGAGATTGGGTTTCACGCTGTCACCCGGGCTGGAGTGGCATGATCTCAGCTCACTGCAACCTCTGCCTCAGGGCTCAGGTCAGCCTGTCATCTCAGCATCCCAAGTAGCTGGGACCACAGGCGCACACCACCACTCCAGGCTAATTTTTTTATGTTTTTGGTAGAGATTGGGTTTCACCATGTTGCCCAAGCTGGTCTTGAACTCCTGAACTCAAGTGATCCCCCTGCCTCGGCCTCCCAGGCAGTGTTGGGATTACAGGTGTGAGCCACTGCACCTGGCCTTAGATTTATGGGTTTTTATTTTAAGGGTGGAAAGATTTAGGCCATCATCTCTTCGAATATTTTTTCTGCCCACAACCCCCCATCCTCCTTCCAGTTATGTGTATCTTAGGCTGCTTTATTTATTTATTTTTTTTATTTTTATTTTTTTTTGGAGATGGAGTCTCACTCTGTGGCCCAGGCTGGAGTGTGGTGGCTCGATCTCAGCTCACTGCAACCTCCACCTCCTGGGGGGTTCAAGAGATTCTCCTGCCTCAGCCTCCCAAGTAGGATTACAGGCATGTGCCACCACGCCTGGCTAATTTTTGTATTTTTAGTAGGTACAGGGTTTCACCATACTGGCCAGGCTGTTCTCGAACTCCTGACCTCAAGTGATTCACCCGCCTCAGCCTCCCAAAGTGCTGGGATTACAGGCGTGAGCCACCGTGCCCAGCTTTCTTAGGCTGCTCTAAATCATCACATAGCTCAGTGATGTTCTTTTCATGATGTTCTTTTCATTGTTTTGGATTTTTTTTCAGAAGTGAACTTAGTTGCCTTCAAGTTCAATTATCTTTTCTCTTTTTTTTTTTTTTTTTTGAGACGGAGTTTTGCTCTGTAGCCCGGGCTGGAGTGCAGTGGCCGGATCTCAGCTCACTGCAAGCTCCGCCTCCCAGGTTCCCGCCATTCTCCTGCCTCAGCCTCCGGAGTAGCTGGGACTACAGGCGCCCGTCACCTCGCCCGGCTAGTTTTTTGTATTTTTAGTAGAGATGGGGTTTCACCGTGTTAGCCAGGATGGTCTCGATCTCCTGACCTCGTGATCCACCCGTCTCGGCCTCCCAAAGTGCTGGGATTACAGGCTTGAGCCACCGCACCCGGCCTCAATTATCTTTTCTTCTCTAATATCTAATCTGCTGTTCATTTCATTCAGTGTATTTTTCATCTCAAACATAGTTTTCATTTTCAGAATTTTTTTTTTTTTCTTTAGAGACGAGATCTTGCTAGGTTATGCAGGCTGGTACCAAATTCCTGGGCTCAAGCAATTTTCCCACCTCAGCCTTCCAAAGTGCTGGGATTATAGGTGTGAGTCACCACGCCTGGCCCATTTTCAGAATTTTGAGTGGATGTTTTTATATCTTTCCTATACTGTAATTCTCATTGTAGGTCATGTTTTCTTGTCTGTTTGCATGCCTGGTATCTTATTGTATGTTAAACATTGTGAATTTTACTTTTTGGATGCGGGATATTTTTGTATTCCTGTGAATCTTCTTGAGCTTTATTCTGGGATATAGTTAAGTTATCTGAAAACAGTTTGTTCTCTATGGTTTTTGTCTTTTTAGGATTATTAGGCAGGTCCAGGGCATTGCTCATTCTGGGGCGAATTATTCCTCACTGCCAGGCTAGATCTTCCTGAATACTTTACCCAGTGGACCATGAATTATGACATTTTCTTTTCTTTTCTTTTCTTTTCTTTTCTTTTCTTTTCTTTTCTTTTCTTTTCTTTACTTTCCTTCACTTCCCTTTCCCTTTCCCTTCCTTCTTTTCTTGAGACAGAGTCTCACTCTGTTGCCCAGGCTGGAGTGCAGTGGCACGATCTTAGCTCACTGCAACCTCTGCCTCCCGGGTTCAAGCGATTCTCCTGCCTCATCCTCCTGAGAGCTGGGATTACAGGCATGTGCCACTATGCCCAGCTAATTTTTGTATTTTTAGTAGAGACAGGGTTTCACTATGTTGGCCAGGCTAGTCTTGAACTCCTGACCTCACTCAAGCGATCTGCACGCCTCGGCCTCCCAAAGTGCTGGGATTACAGGTGTGAGCCACCACGTGCAGCCTGAATTATGACATTTCTAATCTGCCTGGTAGGAACAGGCACTATTCCATGCCCTGTGTGAGCACTGGGCACTGTTTCCTCTGATCTTTTTAGATGGTTCTTTTGCCAGATGTGGGTAATGTCCTTATACTCATGTGCTGATCAATATACTGCTGAACTCTCAAGGGGTACACTGCAGGTCTCTGAGGTTTTCTGTCCATGCAGCTCTTTCTTCTCTGGTGCTGTGTTCTATGAATTCTAGCTGCCTGTGTTTCCCCAGACTATCAAATCTATCTTTTCAACTCAAGGAATCTGCCAGGCTCTGCCGTAGTTATTTTTCCTTGTAGCACATTCTATAAACTACCCAAGTCAGTAAGCTGGGGCACTTGTAGGACTCATCTCATTTGTTTCCTATCTCTCAGGGATTCCTCTTTGTTGTCTGATGGTCAGGGTCTTGGAAACTGTTTTTATCTTTATATTTTGTCAAAAAAATTTTTTCAGGTGTAATCTGATCCTTACTCAATTTGTCTTGCGCAGAAGTGGAGAATTGAAGATGGGGCATCAAGCATTCATTTAATCTCTTATTGAATTCTAATAATAAAAGTACAGTTGACCCTTAAACAACATGGGTTTGACCTGTGTGGGTCCATGTATATGTGGACTTTTTTCTTTTTTAAAGAGACGGGGTTGGCTGGGCTCGGTGGCTCCCACCTGTAATCCCAGCACATTGGGAGGCTGAGGCGGGTGGATCACTTGAGGCCAGGAGTTTGAGACTGACGTGGTCAACATGGCGAAACCCCATCTCTACTAAAAATATAAAAAATTAGCTGGGCCTGTGGCACACACCTGTAGTCCCAGCTATCGGGAAGGCTGAGGCAGGAGAATCGCTTGAACCTTGGAGGTGGAGGTTGCAGTGAGCCAAGATCATGCCACTACACTCCAGCCTAGGTGACAGAGGAAGACTCCATTTCAAAAAAATAAATATATGAAAATAAAAAAAATGAGCTGGGCATTGTGGCGGATGCCCATAGTCCCAGCTACTGGGGAGGATGAAGCAGGAGGATCACTTGAGCCGGAGATAGAGGCTGTGGTGAGCTATGATTGCATCACGGCACTCCAGGCTGGGTGACAGAGTAAGAACCTGTCTCAAAAAAATAAAAAATATAAAAAATATAAAAAGCCGGGCACAGAGGCTGATGCTTGTAATCTCAGCACTTTGGGAGGCTGAGGCGGGCAGATTACCTGAGGTCAGGAGTTCGAGACCAGCCTGGGCAACATGGTGAAACCCTGTCTCTACTAAAATATACAAAATTAGGGTGTAGCAGCATGTGCCTGTAATCCCAGCTACCCTGGAGGCTGAGGCAGGAGAATCGCTTGAACCTGGGAGGTGAAGGTTGCAGTGAGCCAAGATTGTGCCACTGCACTCCAGCCTCGGCAACAGAGCAAGACTCTGTCTCCAAAAAAAAAGTGAACTGTATATCTAATGGTACTGAAAACAGAGAAACCACAAGACCCTGGTATATATTGACATACACAAGTTACAGAGAATAGAAATGTACTGGATGTTGAAGCACAGTGATGCGTATATTATTAGTCAAGTCAGCTCACTATTTAAAGCTAATTTCATAGGAAAATTCTACTTAATTCAGTCTAACATTATGTAAGTAACCAAGGAACAGTTAACAGCTGTGTTACAGAAGTGGAACTGTGCGCTTGTGAAATCAGTATTTAAAAAAAATTCCTTTTCAGTATTTTGTAATGCTTCAACATGTATTTTGAGCTTATTTCTGTTTATGTTGTTGTAATGTTCCTCAGCAGTTAACATCTATTGAAGCTTTTTTTTGTTTGTTTGTTTTAATGAGACTGAGTCTCACTCTGTTGCCCAGTCTGGAGTGCAGTGGCACAATTTCAGCTCACTATAACTTCCACCTCCTGGGTTCAAGTGATTTTCCTGCCTCAGCCTCCCAAGTAGCTCAGATTACAGGCACCCGCCACCACGCCTGGCTAATTTTTATATTATTAGTAGAGATGGGGTTTCCCCATTTTGGCCAGACTGGTCCCAAACTCCTGACCTCAGGTGATCCACCTGCCTCGGCCTCCCAAAGTGCTGTGATTACAGGTGTGAGCCACTATGCCAGGCCTGAATGTTTACTTTTAATTTTAATCTAAGTTTTAATTTAAATACTGATACTTGATTCAGTTATTGGAAAACTTTTTTTTTTTTTGAGACGTAGTTCTGCTCTTTTTGCCCGGGCTGGAGTGCAATGGCGTGATCTTGGCTCACTGCAACCTCCACCTCTCGGGTTCAAGTGATTCTCCTGCATCAGCCTCCCAAGTAGCTGGGATTTTTTTGGCATGTGCCACCACGCCCGGCTGATTTTGTGTTTTTAGTAGATACAGGGTTTCTCCATGTTGGTCAGGTTGGTCTCGAACTCCCAACCTCTGGTGATCCGTCCGACTTGGCCTCCCAAATGCTGGGATTACAGGCGTGAGCCACCAAGCCTGGCCTCTTTTTTTTTTTTTTTTTTTTTTTTTTGAGATGGAGTCTCACTCTGTTGCCCAGGCTGGAGTGCAATGGTGAGATCACCAACCTTTGCGGAGACCTCAAAGGTTGAGGTCACCACAACCTCTGCCTCCTGGGTTCGAGTGATTCTCCTGCCTCAGCCTCATGAGTGTCTGGGATTACAGGAGTGTGCTACCACACCTGGCTAGTTTTTTGTGTTTTTAGTAGAGATGGGGTTTCACCAGGTTGGCCAGGCTGGTCTCGAACTCCTGGTCTCAGGTGATCTGCCCGCCTTGGCCTCCCAAAGTGCTGGGATTATAGGTGTGAGCCACCGCATGCCCAGCCGGAAAGCTTTTAAGTGCCCAGAATAATTTGGGTATGTGAATGCCTGTTTATCCATAGTCAATTTAATAAAATCTAATTATAGATCAAGTATTTCTGATGAAAATTTATCATCCAAATTTAAATGGCTGTTAAGTGTGAAATAATAGTAGATATCAACAATTTAGAAGAAAAAGAAGCCTTAACATCTCTATTTCCTTATCTCTAAAGGTGATAACACTTGCACTGTGGTGATCCTACTAGTAATACATTTGGAGCCACGTTGGAAACCTCAAAGTTTGCACCATTATTATTATTATTTTTATTATTATTATTTTTTTGAAATGGAGTTTTGCTCTTGTTGCCCAGGCTGGAGTGCAATGGCGTGATCTCGGCTCACTGCAACCTCCATCTACCAGGTTCAAGCAATTCTCCTGCCCCAGCCTCCGTAGCAGCTGGGATTACAGGCATGTGTCACCACACCCAGGTCATTCTGTATTTTTAGTAGAGATGGAGTTTCTCCACGTTGGTCAGGCTGGTCTTGAACTCCTGACATCAGATGATACACCCACCTCGGCCTCCCAAAGTGCTGGGATTACAGGCGTGAGCCACTGCACCTGGCCAAAGTTTGCACCATTATTATTATTATTATCATTTTTCTTTTGAGATGGAGTTTTGCTCTTATTGCCCAGGCTGGAGTGCAGTGGTGTGATCTCGGCTCACTGCAGCCTCCATCTCTCGGGTTCAAGCAATTCTCCTGCCTCAGCCTCCTGAGTAGCTGGGATTACATGCATGGGCCACCATGCGCAGCTAATTTTGTATTTTTAGTAGAGATGGAGTTTCTCCATGTTGGTCAGGCTAGTCTCGAACTCCTGACCTCAGGTGATCCTCCCACCTCAGCTCGCAAAGTGCTGGGATTACAGGCGTGAGCCACTGCACCCGGCCAGTTTGTACCATTATGGGAGCACTTGCAGAGCCTGCCAACTGATAGTAGGGTGGAAAAGAAGAGGACAACTAGAAGAGAGTTCCTACACCACAAAGTAAACTTCGCTGGCTCTGCGAGGAGCAGGAAACCTGCATGATGAGAACAAGGACTGGGTGGCACTGCAGGAAATGCTCAATTCCAGTTTCACTTCCTGTGTTACGACTTTTTCTTTGCTGCAATTTCATCTTTGTTGGCCAATTCTCTCTTAATTTTCCATTTTTTGTATGTTCTATGTAAATGTAGTTTTTATGAACTAGAGAGTCTGACTTCATATTTGATCTTTGACTACTGACAGCTTTTAAACCCCACCTCTTCCCGCCCCTTCTGTCCCACACCTGGATGACTGATTTGAAAGCCCAGGTGCTTCCTCCTTTGGCTCTAAAGGCAAGTGCAAGCCACACAGGCCCCAGCATGTGCATTGGAGCCTTCACTTCTGCCCCATTCCTTGACCTTAATAACACCCAAAGCCAGTCTCTCCTCCCTGCTCTCGAGCCATTTTTTTTTTCTTCTTTTTCTTTTTCTGGAGACAGGGTCTTATTGTGTCGCCCAGGCTGCAGTGCAGGGCCATGATCACAGCTCACTGCAGCCTAGACCTCTGGGCTCAGGCAATCCTTCCAGCTCAGCCTCCCCAGTAGCTGGAACCACGGGGGTGTGCCACCATGCCTGGCTAATTTTTAAATTTTTTTTGTAGAGATGACGAGTGCCACTATGTTGCCCAAGCTGGTCTCAAAACTCCTGGGCTCAAGTGATCCTCTCTTGGCTTGGCCTCCCAAAATGCTGGGGTTACAGGCGTGAGCCGTTGCACCCAGACTCAAGCTATTTTTGAACCTGTTTGGGATTCATCCCTGTTCTACCCCAGAAAGCCTCATGTGAGTCATAAGCCTTTACATATTCTCTCTGTGTGTGGGGGGCTGTCACCAGTTTTGAAAAACCAGGTTTTGGGTGGGGAATCTATCTCGTATCTTTGGGTAATATCAAAGATAAACACAGCAGACGTTAAAGTGGTGAAAACATTTTATTCAGTAACCACTGACAGTAGAGGAAAGAGCTGAGCTCCATTCTGATTTGTGCAGTGATGATTGGGCTTTTTTTCTTTTTTTGATGGTTGGATATTTCATATCTTTTTTCCATTTTCTTCCCTTTTTTTTTTTTTTTCCAAATACTCTCCACTGAATGTAGTCGATTGGTGATTTTAAAGGGGGAATGAGGGAGTATGGAGGGGTACGAGTGGGGGCTCAGTAGAGTTGTGGATATGAAAAATTACAAGGGACCAGTGTAAATGTGATGAGGCCAGCGGTGTCTGCCTGCTGGCAATGATCAAAGTTAGGATTCTGTCCTCCCACAGAGACTGGGAGACAGAGGCCTTATCTTTCCCAGTCACTACATTTCAAAGCAGTGGCTCCTCGAGGAAGCAGTGTTCCTTGAGAAAGACACTTCTGAGCTGTAGGAGATACACACATGCATACACATACACAACGTGTATCACATAAACATCTCAAAGGGACAGAGGAAAGATTCATAATTGTAAGTCCTTTTTACTAAATGCTCTAAGAGAGGGCAGTCAGGGGCTTATGGTCCGATGTTGGCAAGAACAGTAAGTTACCCTGGCAGCACTGAGATTTCTCAGGGAGGCAGTTTAATGGTGGGGACTGGGGTCATCCTGGGAACACAGGCTATGCTACTAGAAACCATGCCAATTTGTCTCTCAGTGCAGAGTTTCAGATGGAGTTATGTGGGGAGAGTTCTGCAGTTCTCAGTAACCACAACATTGTATATCACTGGAAGATGAAGCCCACACAACTACAGATGTTACTGTTTCTGAGTGAGCTGAATAACAAACTTACAGTGAGCAGTCACCAACAGACAGAAGTGATGTGACTGGTTACTGATCATGACATGCATTTGTTTTTTTTGTTTTGTTTTGTTTTTTACATGCATTTGTTATTAATATAATGATGTGTAGACTGAAGAGCTAGCAGCCAAGCCTGCACTTTATGCGAAGACTCACAGTTAATATACTGTGTACTTGAAATTTGAGTTGTGTTGTTGGGGGACTGGTGTTATTAAATCATGGTGACTGAAATTCGTGTATATTAGAACTGTACAAAGCAAGGGTTGCCTGATGAGTATAATGCTCTCATGTTTTATGGGAATTTATACAGATTTAAAACAACATGAATAAATATTTGAAAGTTGTATGTTATGCACAAGGTTTGAAATAATGCAATTCTTTTAATATTTTAAAAAATTGTTAGGACTCAGATTTTCTTTTATCTCTTTTTTTTTTTTTTTTTTTTTTTTTTTTTTTTTTTTAGGGACGGAGTCTTGCTCTGTCGCCCAGGCTGAAGTAGAGTGCAGTGGCATGATCTCAGCTCATTGCAACCTCCACCTCCTGGGTTGAGGCAGTTCTTCTGCTCAGCCTCCTGAGTAGCTGGGAATACAGGTGCACACCATCATGCCTGGCTCATTTTTTGTGTTTTAGTAGAGATAGGGTTTCACCATGTTGCCCAGGCTGGTCTCAAACTCCTGAGCTCAGGCAGTCCTCCCGCCTCAGCCTCCCAAAGTGGTAGGATTACAGGCGTGAACCACTGCGCCTGGCCCTCGACTCACAGATTTTCAAAGTACTTTTGAACAGTAAGCCGAGGACAGTGTTTATTATGACTATACTGGTCTCCTTTCACTAGCTTACAAAATTTAACTCCATCACTTGTCAGTCTCCTACAAATGCCATCTATGTGCTTTGAAACTTGTGAATGATCTGCTGATTTGTGCTATTTTAATATTCAATGTTGTTGAAAGAATAGTTTTTAAACCAAGTAATGCAAAAATTCATTTAGTGTAACATTAATGCTTGTGCTGTAAAACATGCTGGAAAATCGATAGCTCTGGAATAAACTTTGGATTTTTAATTAAAATTGATTTTGATGTACTTGATGCAGTTAAATTGGTAGAGACTAGTCTGAAAAGCTGAGAAAAGATAAAGCAGAATTAAAACAAAATTTCCCTTATTCGTAGAACCATGTCAAGAATGCATTCTCTCTACACCTATTCCAATGGGAACATTAGCACTTGATTATGCAGGGAGTGAATCATGCCAAGTCTTCACATACACATTGCTTCCATCACCGCTGTGCAGTTAGCCGTGACTGCGCCCCTGCACTCAAGCCTGGGCAACAGAGCCAGACCTTGTCTCCAAAAAAGTCCTTTAAGGGATACGAGGCTGTGTGTGATAGTCGTTTTCTTTTAGTTTGCACTTTTATTCACCCCCAAATTCTGTGTATTGCAAGTAAGTCTCAAATTTTGAGAAGCGAGCACCATCCCATTGGTATTGTGATTACAGCTGCATCACAAAGCCGCTTTGCTTTCCGGAGGAATCCATGCGCCACGGGCTCTTTCGCTTTTCCATGCCTGCCGTGCAGGCGTCCTTTGCGGTCTTTTGTCTGCGACCGGGTCAGCGCCTGACGCGCCCCCGCCCAGCTAGAGGACGCGGGGCGGGGCGGGGCGAGGCGAGGGTTCGTAGCGGAGCCTGACGGGAAACGGCCCCCCTAGGTCCCTGGTGCGAGGCTCGCCTGTGACAGCGCCGGGCACTGCCGCGCATGCGCTGCCCATTTCCCGTAGTGGCAGGGCTGGGCCGCGGTCGGGTCACCTTTGGGGTCAAAGAGCACGCAGAGCTCGCGGGAGGGTGGGGCCGCGGCCTTGGCCCTTTGGTGCGTAGGAGACAGCGCGCCAGGCTGGCAGCAGGTCATGGCGGCATTTGCCGCTCTTGTGCCGACGCTACTGCGCACCCTAGTGGGGACTACGGGGATGCTTCGCGCTCCAGAAGGGAGGCGGGCACCGCCCGCTCTAGCACAGCCCGGGAGCTGGACCTCGGGGCTCACCGCTCTGCCTGCCCACTAAAAGCCCATTCGGCGGAAGTCCAGCGTTGCGTCGTTACAGCACTGAGCGCCAGACATCGTTGCCAAGTATAATGCCAGCTCCGTTTTTTCCTGGGGCACTTGTAGTCAGGGTTTGTGGGCCCGCATTTAATAATGGAGGGCCCCAGGCCTCGTCTGAACCGTCCAGCCAATGTGTCCTCAGTCGTCTTAATGGATTTTTGAAGGACCAACCCGAGATTCTGGGGCACAGGGAGTCCCAAGACTTAGGGCCCTGATGTAAGCCCCAAATAAAATGATTTTGGCCCCTAGGGCCAGTTCCTAATTTCTGAAAACAGAGCAGCACTTGTGAGGTAGAGGAAGCATGGCCCACCTGAATGGAAACCTCTCACCAGAGTTTTCACAGCAGCAGAGGACGAGGCTGAGAAAGAACACGACCCAGGTTTGCACGGAGAGATGCAATATGTAATGCTTGTGCTCCACAAGCCATCCCAGCTGACTCAACGGGAGTTGTGCTCCAGCTGTCAGAGAGGTGAGCTGGACCTAAGGCTAGGGTCAGGCTTGCCCAGGAAATGTCTCTCCATCTTCAGGGTTGAGAGAACCTGGTTGGGAGGGAAAGAAATGCTACCTACTTCTAAGAAAATTATTTTTTTTTTCTTTTGAGATGGAGTGTAGCAGTGTCGCCCAGGCTAGAGTGCAGTGGCACGATCTCGGCTCACTGTATTCTCTGCCTCCCGGGTTCAAGCGATTCTCCTGCCTCGGCCTCCCGAGTAGCTGAGATTACAGGCGCATGACACCACGCCTGGCTAATTTTTGTATTTTTAGTAGAGACAGGTTTTCCCCACGTTGGCCAGGTTGGTCTCGAACTCCTGACCTCAGGTGATCCGCGCACCTCCACCTCCCAAAGTATTGGGATTACAGGCGTGAGCCACCACTCCTGGCCAAGAAAATTCTGTCTTAAACACCCCAACGGCCTTTGAATTTTTCTGAATTATCTACTCTTTCCAGATCCTGAGCTCCCTGTGCTATTCCCGTTACCACAGTGGCCTTGAGAGATGTGGGTGCTTCCACCATGCTTACTCAGAAAGTAGAGGAGGAAACAGCTTCCTGGATTACCAATTTCTGCCTGACATGAAAGATGAAAACCATTGAACTCCAGAGGGGTGAATGTCCAGGTCATCCCATTCATTAGGTATTCCAGAGGCTGAGGCAGGAGAATCCCTTGAGCTCGGAAGGCAGAGGTTGTAGCGAGCTGAGATAGAGCCACTGCACTCCAGCCTGGGTGACAGAGTGAGACTCCATCTCAAAAAAAAAAAAAAAAAAAAAAAAAAAAACCAGGGGGGGGGGCTCATGCCTGTAATCCCATCACTTGGGGGGGCCGAGGGGGGGGGGGGGGGGGGGAGGCTGCAGGATCACAAGGTCAGGAGTTCGAGACCAGCCTGGCCGACATAGTGAAACCCTGTCTCTACTGAAAATACAAACAATAGCTGGGCATGGTGGTGCATGCCTGTAATCCTAGCTACTCCAGATGCTGAGGCAGGAGAATCGCCTAAACCCGGGAGGTGGAGGTTGCAGTGAGCTGAGATCGTGTCACTGCACTCCAGCCTGGGCGACAGAGCAAGACTCCGTCTTGGGAAAAAAGAAAAGAATTTCTCATGAGACAGCTTGAACATGCGAGTTGGAGGTTGCAGTGAGCCGAGATCATGCCACTGAACTCCAACGTGGGCAACAGAGGGAGACTCCGCCTTAATTTAAAAAACAAACAAACAAAAAAGAATTCTTCATGAGACATTAAGATTTACAGCTCTTTGCTGGGTGCGGTAATCCCAGCACTTTGGGAGGCCGAGGCGGGCGGATCACGAGGTCAGGAGCTGGAGACCATCCTCGGTAACACGGTGAAACCCCATCTCTACTAAAAATACAAAAAATTAGCCAGGCATGGTGGTGGGCGCCTGTAGTCCCAGCTACTCGGGAGGCTGAGGCAGGTGAATGGGGTGAACCCGGGAGGCGGAGCTTGCAGTGAGCCGAGAACCCGCCACTGCACTCCAACCTTGGCAACAGAACTAGACTCAAAAGAGTTACGGCTCTTAGAATTTGTCTAGCAGGCTTTCCACTTTTTGCCAGTGTGAACCCAAAATATCTGAGATGGGCCTCAGTTAATTTAGAAACTTTATTTTGCCAAAGTTGAGGACATGCGCCTGTGACAGCCTCAGGAGGTCCTGATCAGACATGCACCAATGTGGGCAGAGCACACTTTGGTTTCATACATTTTAGGGAGACTTGAGACATCAATCAATATATGTAAGATGAACATTGGTTCAGTCCGGAAAGGAAGGACAACTGGAAGCAAAGGTGGGACAACTTGGAGGGCAGGTGGCTTGCGGGATCTTAGGTAGGTAAGAGACAAATAGTTGCATTCTTTTGAGTTTCTGATTAGCCTCTTCAAAGGAGGCAATCAGTTTTGCATTTATCTCAGTGAGCAGAGGGGTGACTTTAAATAGAATGAGAGGCAGGCTTGCCCTTAGCAGTTCCCAGCTTGACTTTTCTCTTTAGCTTAGTGATTTTGGTGCCCCAAGATTTATTTTCCTTTCACACTGGAAAGCCCCTTAAAAAAAAAAAAAAAAAAAAAAAGAGTTATTGGCATTGAAGTCTAAAAAACATTCTTTTTCCAGTTTTCCTGTAGATGGCTTAGTAGACAGTCTTCATTCTTTCAATGAGTACCAGAAATCAGTGCAGTCTGCTGCCTGTAATTGAGTACTTCGTGCGGGTGGAGTACTCCAGTCAGTGCATTTCTAGGGATGGAGGCACCTTGGTCCCATAGACCTCTTTCTGATGGTCCTGCTTGATCCAGGCATAGAAGCTGAGATAGCTGCATGAAAGAATGGATTATATCACCTTCAGATAAACTCCTTAAATGTATGTATAGATTGTACAACAGCAAGGTTAAAGCTGTATTTTCTGGCAAGTATCTCCACGTTTCCCTTTCTCATTTTGAACAACATGGCTTGCTGGTTCTGCCTGGTAGGGGTATCCAAATGTCATGGATACTTTAGTGCTTGCCTTAATTGAGTATTCTGTCCAGTTGATGTTCATGTTTAATCTCCCTAGAATGTCTTCTCAGTTGGTTTCTGATCTATTTCTTCCTCTGTAATTATTTCTTTTCTGTCTTGTCAGTGAAGTCTTCTTCCTCTTCCTGCCTCTCATTATTGCTGTTTCCAAGGTATCTAGTCTCTCTCTCTTCCTCTCTCTCTCTCTGTCTCTCTTTCTCTCTTTTCTTTCTTCTTTTTTTTTTTTTTTAGGCATAGTCCCACTTTGTCATCCAGGCTAGAGTGCAGTGGCATGGTCTTGGCTCCCTTCATCCTCTGCCTCCCAGGTTCAAGTGACCCTCCTGCCTCAGCCTCCCGAGTAGCTGGGACTATAGGCATATGCTACTACACCCAGCTAATTTTTGCACTTTTAGTAGAGACGGGGTTTCGCCATGTTGGCCAGGCTGGTCTCGAACTCCTGACGTCAGGTGATCCACCCACCTTGGCCTCCCAAAATGCTGGGATTACAGGAGTGAGCCACTGCACCTGGCCCTTGGTTTGCTGAGACTTTTTATCATCCAGTGGGTACTGAATTTGAACTTTTTACGAAAAATTTTTAAGTCGGGTCTCACTCTGTCACCCAGTCTGGAGTGCAGTGGTGCGATCACAGCTCACTGCAATCCTCTGACTTTAGTCTCCCAGGTAGCTGGAACTACAGGTGCACAGCACAATGCCTGACTAATTTTTTTATTTTTTCTACAGACAGGGTTTTGCCATGTTGCTCAGGCTGTGAGTTTAATTATTATTATTATTATTATTTTTTTTTTCTGAGATAGAGTCTCACTCTGTCGTCCATGCTGGAGTGCAGTGGCTCAATCTCGGCTCACTGCAAGCTCTGCCTCCTGTGTTCACAACATTCTCCTGCCTCAGCCTCCCGAGTAGCTGGGACTACAGGCGCCCGCCACCACGCCTGGCTAATTTTTATATTTTTAGTAGAGATGGGGTTTCACCGTGTTAGCCAGGATGGTCTCGATCTCCTGACCTCATGATCTGCCTGCCTCGGCCTCCCAAAGTGCTGGGATTACAAGCGTGAGCCACTGCGTCCGGCCGTCTAATTATTATTATTTGTTTTTAGCTAATAGACCAGAAGAATGAATTTAATTATTATTGAGATGATTATATTGTTTTCTTCTTTTTCAGTGGATTGATTGATATTAACCTATGGATCGAGTTAATTTTGTTAATGTTTTGATTTTCAAATGTTAAACCAGCCTATTTTCCAGGAACAAAGTTATATTGTTGTTTTATCCTTTTAAAATATATTCCATGACAAATTGTTAGATATTTTTGTGTCTTTGTTTCTGAAAGAGTCTGTTGTTTTCTTTCTTTTTTTTTTTTTGAGACCAAGTCTTGCTCTGTCACCCAGGCTGGAGTGCAGTGGCATGATCTCAGCTCATGGCAACCTCTGCCTCCTTGGTTCAAGTGATTCTCATACCTCAGCCTCCTGAGTAGCTGAGATTACAGGCGTCTGCCACCATGCCCAGCTAATTTTTTATATTTTTAGTAGACACGGGGTTTCGCCATCTTGACCAGGCTAGTCTTGAACTCCTGACCTCAGATGCCATCCACCTCAGCCTCCCAAAGTGTCGAGATTACAGGTATGAGCCACCACGCCTGGCTGTTATTTTCCTTTCTTAAAAGTCTTTTTTTTTTTTTTTGAGACAGAGTCTCACTCTATTGCCTAGTCTGAAGTGTAGTGGCGCTATCTCAGCTTACTGCAACCTTCACCTCCTGGGTTCAAGCGATTCTTGTGCCTCTGCCTCCCAAGTAGCTGAGATTACAGGCATGCACCACCAGGACTGGCTAATTTTTGTATTTTTAGAGAGACACAGTTTCACCGTGTTGGCCTGGCTGGTCTTAAACTCCTGTCCTCCAGTGATCTGCCCATCTTGGCCTCCCAAAATGCTGGGATAACAGGCGTGAGCTGTCAAACCTGGCCTCTTCTAATATTTATTTATTTATTTTTTGAGACGGAGTTTCACCGTTGTCGCCTAGGCTGGAGTGCAGTCGTGCGATCTCTGCTCACTGCAACCTCCACCTCCCCGGTTCAAGCGATTCTCCTGCCTCAGCCTCCTGAGTAACTGGGATTACAGGGGTTAGCCATCACGCCCGTCTACTTTTTGTATTTTATAGTAGAAACAGGGTTTCACCATGTTTGTCAGGCTGGTCTCAAACTCCTGACCTCAGGTGATCTGCCTGCCTCGGCCTCCCAAAGTGTTGGGATTACAGGTGCGAGCCAACGTGCCCAGCCCAGCCTTTTTGTTTTTTTGAGACAAAAAACAAAACTTGCTCTGTTTTGTTTTTGCTCTGTTTGTAACTTGCTCTGTTACCAGGCTGGAGTGCAGTGGTGTGATGATCATAACTCACCTCTCCCTTGAACTCCTGGGCTCAAGCAATCCTCTGATCTCAGCCTCCTGAGTAGGTGGGACTACAGGCATGTACCATAATGCCTGGCTAATTTTTTATATTTTTTTTAGAGATGGTGTTTTGGTATGTTGCCCAGGCTGGTCTTGAACTCCTGGGCCCAAGTGATCCTCCTGCCTTGGCCTCCCAAAACGTTGGGATTACAGGTATGAGCCACTGCCCCTGGCCTTTGTTAGGTGTTTATATTAATTTTATGCCTGTTTCAGAAAATATGTTTAGTATTTTCTCTTTATTCTCCATAAGTGCTTGTGTAAGTTTGGTGCTATTTATTCCTTATTGCTTGTAAAATTACAGCAGTGAATTTTTCTAGGGTCTGGCTTTTCTTTTTTTTTTTTTTTTTTTTGAGACGGAGTCTCGCTCTGTCGCCCAGGCTGGAGTGCAGTGGCCGGATCTCAGCTCACTGCAAGCTCCGCCTCCCGGGTTTACGCCATTCTCCTGCCTCAGCCTCCCGAGTAGCTGGGACTACAGGCGCCCGCCACCTCGCCCGGCTAGTTTTTTTGTATTTTGTAGCAGAGACGGGGTTTCACCGTGTTAGCCAGGATGGTCTCGATCTCCTGACCTCGTGATCCGCCCGTCTCGGCCTCCCAAAGTGCTGGGATTACAGGCTTGAGCCACCGCGCCCGGCCTGGCTTTTCTTTATGAATAGTTTTAAAATTATAGATTTAATTTCTTTATATTAGGGAAATTATACTTTAGAACTTGATACAAGTCCAAGTTGTTTCTTTCTACCTTGTCATTTGTCATCCCCAGGTGGGTGGCAGGTGTGTTTGTTCCAGGGCAAAGCTATGTCTCACACACACTAATTCGCATAACCCCATTCAGACCAAAACTTGTTCACAGTTTACTTTGCTTTTTGTCTCTTTATCTCCAAGGTTGGTCTGTAGGGAACTCAAAGCCTTAAGGCTATCCCAGTCCTTAAGGCTATCCCAGCAGTGACCTCTAGTGGTGAAATCTTCAGTCTTCCTCTTAACATGACTTTCTTTTTAAAAAATTAATTATCTAGTGAATTACTCTTTCTTTTTGTTTGTTTGTTTGTTTTTGAGACAGAGTCTTGCTCTGTTGCCCAGGCTGGAGTGCAGTGGTGCGATTCCAGCTCACTGCAACCTCTGCCTCCCAAAGTGCTGGGATTATAGGGTTGAGCTACTATGCCCAGCCCGTCTTACATGGCTTTCTAGCCACATTTAGTATCATTGATTACAGGCACACCTCGTTTTATTGTCCCTTGCTTTAATGTACTTTGCAGATATTGCGCTTTTTTTCTTTTTTCTTTTCTTTTTTTTTTTGTTTTTTTAACAATTGAAAGTTTGTGGAAACTCGGCATTGAGCAAATCTGTAGACACTATTTATTTATTTATTTATTTATTTATTTATTTATTTATTTATTTTTGAGACAGAGTCTCCCTCTGTCACCAGGCTGGAGTGCAGTGGCTTGATCTCAGCTCACTGCAACCTTGGCCTCCTGGGTTCAAGCGATTCTCGTGCCTCAGCCTCCTGAGTAGCTGGGACTACAGTTGTGTACAGTTGGCATCAAGTGATCTTCCCACCTTGGTCCCCCAGAGCCCTGGGACTGTAGGCATGAGCCACAGTCTCACAACTATTTTTCTTTTTTAGCATGTGCTCATGTTGTGTGTCTGGGTCACATTTTGGTAATTCTGGCACTATTTCAGACGTTTTTATTATTATCTATTATGGTGATCTGTGATCCGTGATTTCTGTTATTATTGTAATTGTTTTGAGATACCCTAAACTGTATATAAGTCAGTTAAAATTAACAAATGTTGCCTGTATTCTGACTGCTTCACTGACTGGCTGTTCCCCTTTCTTTCTCCCTTTCCTCTTGCCTCCCTATTCCTTGAGACACAACAATATTGAAATTAGGGTAGTTAACTACCCTACAGTGGCCTCTCAGCGTTCAAGTGAGAGGAAGAGTTATACATCTCCCACTTAAATTCAGAAGCTAGAAATAATTAAGCTTGATGAGGAAGGCATATATCAAATGCCAAGACAGGCCCAAATTAGGCCTCTTGTGCCAAACAGCCCAAATGTAAATGCAAAGGAAAACTTTTTTTTCTTTTCTTTTCTTTTTTGTTTTGAGACAGAGTCTCACCGTGTCACCCAGGCTGGAGTACAGTGGCACGATCTCAGCTCACTGAAACCTCTGCCTCCTGGTTCAAGTGATTCTTCTGTCTCAGCCTCGTGGGTAGCTGGGATTACAGGTGCGTGCTACCACGCACGGCTAATTTTTTGTATTTTTAGTAGAGACTGGGTTTCATCATGTTGGCCAGGCTGGTCTTGAACTCCTGATCTCAGGTGATCTACCCGTCCTGGCCTCCCAAAGTACTAGGATTACAGGCATGAGCCATTGTGCCTGGCTGGCATATTGTTTATAGCATAGTTTGCTGAATTTTTTTTTCTTTTCTTTTTTTTTTTTTTTGAGATGGAGTCTTGCTTTGTCGCCCAGGCTGGAGTACAGTGGCGTGATCTCAGCTCACTGCAACCTCTGCCTCCCTGGTTCAAATGATTCTCCTGCCTCAGCCTCCTGAGTAGCTGGGATTACAGGTGTACACCACCACCCCCAGCTAATTTTTGTATTATTAGTAGAGATGGGGTTTCACCATGTTTGTCAGGCTGGTCTCCAACTCCTGACCTCGTGATCCACCCACTTCGGCCTCCCATAGTGCTGGGATTACAGGCATGAGCCACCATGCCCAGCTGGTTTACTGATTATTTTAAACAAATTATTGAGTCCTAATGTTCTGAAAAAAATATTTCTTCAAAATGTTACTGCTCATCAACAACTAGTCACACAAGAGCTATGAGGTATGAAATTAATGTTGTTTTCATGCTTACTAGCACACATACATTCTACAGCCCATGGATCAAAGAGTAATTTTTTTTGTTTTTTTTTTTGAGACAGAGTTTCGCTCTTGTTGTCCAGGCTGGATTACAATGGCATGATCTCGGCTCACTGCAACCTCTGCCTCCTAGGTTTGGCAATTCTCCTGTCTCAGCCTCCTGAGTAGCTGAGATTACAGGTGCCTGCCGGCTAATTGTTTTGTATTTTTTTCAGTAGAGATGGTTTCACCATGTTGGCCAGGCTGGTCTTGAACTCCTGTCCTCAAGTGATCTGCCCACCTCAGCGTCCCAAAGTGCTAGGATTATAAGCGTGAGCCACTGCGCCTGGCCAAGGAGTAATTTTGACTTTCAAGTTTTATTTTTCATTTTTCTTTTTTTGAGATGGAGTGTCGCCCAGGCTGGAGTGCAGTGGCATGATCTCAGCTCACTGCAACCTCCGCCTCCCAGGTTCAAGTGATTCTTCTGCCTGTGCCTCCTGAGTAGCTGGGACTACAGGCACACGCCACCACTCCCGGCTAATTTTTGTATTTTTAATAGAGACAGGGTTTCACCATGTTGACCAGGCTGGTCTCAAACTCCTGACCTCGTGATCCACCCACCTTAGCCTCCCAAAGTGCTGTTATTGCAGGCGTGAGCCACTGCGCCTGACCTTCAACTTTTATTATTTAAGAAATAAATGTGTGGCCAGGCGTGGTGGCTCATGTCTGTAATCCCAGCACTTTGGGAGGCCAAGGCGGGTGGATCACCTCAGGTCAGGAGTTCGAGACCAGCTTGGCAAACATTGTGAAACCCTGTTTCTACTAAAAATACAAAAATTAGCTGGGCATGGTGGTGCATACCTGTAATCCCAGCTACTTGGGAGGCTGGGGCAGGAGAATCACTTGAACCTGGGAGGCAGAGGTTGCAGTGAGCCGAGATTGTGCCGCTGTACACCAGCGTGGGCAACAGAGTGAGACTGTATCTCAGAAAAAAAAAAAAAAGGAAATTTGTAAGGCTATAGCCGCCATGGATAGTGATTCCTCTGATGGATCTGGGCAAAGTAAATTGAATACCTTCTGGAATGGATTCACTGCTCAAGATGCCACTAAGACCATTCATGATTCATGGGAGTAGGTCCAAATAACAACATTAATAGGAATTTGGAAGAACTTGAATCCAACCCTTATGGATGACTTTGAGGGATTCAAGTCTTCAGTGGAGGAAGTCACTGCAGATGTGGAAATAGCAAGAGAAGTAGAATTAGAAGTGGAGCCCAAAGATGTGACTGAATTGCTGCAATCTTATGGTAGAACTTGAACAGATGAGGAGTTGCTTCTTATGCATGAGAGAAGAGAAGAAAATTGTTTCTTGTGATTGGATCTATTCCTGGTGAAGATGCTGTGAACATTGTTAAAATGACAACAAAGAATTTAGACTTAAATAAACTTAATAAGGCAGCAGCAGGGTTTGAGAGGATTGAATCCAATTTTGAAAGATGTTCTATGGGTAAAATTAAACAGCATTTTGTGCTATAGAGGAATCTTTCATGAAAGGAAGAGTTGGCCGAGTGCAGTGGCTCATGTCTGTAACCCCAGCACTTTTGGAGGCTGAGGCAGGTGGATCACCTGAGGTCGGGAGTTTGAGACCAGCCTGACCAGTATGGAGAAACCCCGTCTCTACTAAAAATACAAAATTAGCCGGGGCCGGGCGCGGTGGCTCAAGCCTGTAATCCCAGCACTTAGGGAGGCCGAGGCGGGCGGATCACGAGGTCAGGAGATCGAGACCATCCTGGCTAACATGGTGAAACCCCGTCTCTACTAAAAATACAAAAAACTAGCCGGGCGTGGTGGCGGGCGCCTGTAGTCCCAGCTACTCGGAGGCTGAGGCAGGAGAATGGCCTGAACCTGGGAGGCGGAGCTTGCAGTGAGCCGAGATCGCGCCACTGCACTCCAGCCTGGGTGACACAGCGCGAGACTCCGTCTCAAAAAAAAAAAAAAAAAAAAAAAAAAAAAAAAATTAGCCGGGCGTGGTGGCACATGCCTGTAATCCCAACTACTCGGGAGGCTGAGGCAGGATAATCGCTTGAACCTGGGAGGCAGAGGTTGCAGTGAGCCGAGATTGTGCCATTGTACTCCAGCCTGGGCAACAAGAGTGAAACTCTGTCTCAAAAAAAAAAAAAAAAAAGAGTCAATCAGTGTGGCATACTTGTCATTTTATTTTAAGAAATTGCACAGCTATCCCAGCCTTCAGCAAACCACCACTCTGATGAGTCAGCAGTCATCAACATTGAGGCAAGACCATCTACCAGCAAAAAGATTATGATTCACTATAGGCTCAGATGATTGTTAGCATTTATTTTATTTTACTTTATATTTTGAGACATAGTTTGGCTCTTTCACCCAGGCTAGAGTGCAGTGGTGTGACCTTGGCTCACTGTGACCTCTGTCTCCTGGGTTTAAGTGATTTTCCTGCCTCAGCCTTCCGAGCACCTGGGACTACAGGCGTGCACCACACCCGGCTAATTTTTGTATTTTTATAGAGACGGGCTTTCACCATGTCGGCCAGGCTGGTCTCGAACTCCTGACCTCAGGTGATCCACCAGCCTCGGCCTCCTAAAGTGCTGGGATTATAGGCGTGAGCCACTGCGCCTGGCCAACATTTATTTATTTATTTTTAAAAATAGAGATGGGGTCTCTTATGTTGCCCAGGCTGATCTTTGACTCCTTGGTTCAAATGATCCTCCCACTTCAGCCTTCCAAAGTGCTAGGATTACAGGCATGAACCAGTGTACCTGGCCTGCATTTTTAGGCCATGGAGTATTTTAAAATTAGAATATGTCTGTATGCAGTGGCTCATGCACTTTGGGAGGCCAAAGTGGGCAGATCACTTGAGGCCAAGGGTTTGAGACCAGCCTGGCCAAAATGGTGAAACCCTGTCTCTACCAAAAAATAGAAAAATTAGGTGGGCATGGTGGTGTACTCCTGTAATCCCAGGTACTCGGGAGACTGAGGCATGAGAATTTCTTGAACCTAGGAGGCAGAGGTTGCAGTGAGCTGAGATCACACCACTGCACTCCAACCTGGGCAACAGAGCGAGACTCTGTCTTCCAAAAGAAAAAAAAAAAAATTAGGACATGTACATTGGTTTCCTAGACATAATGCTATTGCACACTTAATAGACTATAGTATAGTGAAAACATACCGTTCAAATGCATGGGAAACCAACATACTCATGTGACTCAAGTGACATTTGCTTTATTGCGGTAGTCTGGAACTGAATGCACATTGTCTTTTAGGTATGCCTGTGTTTTTCCCTTCTGGTTGATTTTCTTCACTTGGCTTACAGGACACCACACCCTTTTAACTTCCCCTTTTAATTTTGTTTTGGTTGGGGGAACAGTGTTTTACTCTGTTGCCCAGGCTGGCATGCAGTGGTGCCATCACGGCTCACTTTAGCCTTGAGCTCCCTGGGCTTCGGTGATACTCCCACTTTAGTCTCCTGAGTAGCTGGGACTACAGGTGCATGCCACCACGCCCAGTTAATTTTTCTATTTATTTATTTAGAGACAGAGTTTCGCTCTTGTTGCCTAGGCTGGAGTGCAATGGTGTGATCTTGGCTCACTGCAATCTCCACCTCCCGGGTTCAAGCGATTCTCCTGTCTTAGCCTCCCGAGTAGCTGGGATTACAGGCATGCGCCACCACACCTGGCTAATTTTTTTGTATTTTTAGCAGAGATGTGGTTTCTCCATGTTGGTCAGGCTGGTCTTGACCTCTCGATCTCAGGTGATCCACCCACCTCGGCCTTCCAAAGTGTTGGGATTACAGGCGTAAGCAAGCACGCTGGGGCAATTTTTCTATTTATTGTAGAGATGGGATTTGCCATGTTGCCCAGGCTGATGTGGAAGTCCTGGGCTCAAGCACTTTTCCTAACTTGACCTCCCAAAGTGTTGGGATTATAGGTGACAGCCACTGTACTTTGCCTTAACTTTTTCCTTTCTTTTTTGAACAGCGTCTCACTGTCACACAGGCTAGAGTACAGTGGCATGATCATAGCTCATTGCAGCCCCGACATCCCGGGCTCAGATGTAGGTGTTCAAGTGATCCTCCCACCTCAGCCTCTCAAGTAGTTGGGACTACAGGCATGCACCACCACACTAATTTTTGTATTTTTTTTGTAGAGACAGGGTTACACCATGTTGCCAGACTTAACTTTTAACTTTCCTTCTCTCATTGTTTGCTGGTTCCTCCTTTTCTTCCTGCCACTGAATGTTTATGTGTAGTCCTTGGTCATTGCGATGCAGGATTTTTCTTGGCCCCTTTGTTGGACTCGTGACAGGGCTGTCCCATTTAGTCAGCCCACCGCGCTCAACCCCTTGCAGGATGGAGCACGTGAGTGAGTGCAGGATCTGGCTGGCTGCTCTGGGCACTGGCAGGAACAAGCTCCGTGTCCAGAATGGCTAGCCAGATCCCGCACTTGCTCGCACACATGGATGGCGGTGCCAAGGTGAGGGTGCCCACAACCCCAGAACCCTAGAGGAAGTATTACAGTGCTCTCTTAGTTTTGCTGTCTGCAGACAGCTGTGTGTTAGCAGCTTAGTTGGCCCCTTGCCTCGTTGCATGGGGTGGCTGCCCTCCTCTGGTGAGGACAAAGGACCAGTGTGACAGTCTTTCTACGTACCCGCACTCGGTGGATCCTGAGCTCTCGTCTGGTGTCCAAGAAGAATGAGGTCACACAGGCAAATTGAAGGATAGTGAAGGCAGATAATTTTATTGAGCAAAGAAAATGGCTCTCAGTAGAGAGGGGAACTGGAAAGGGAACGGGAAAGGTAGGTTGCCTTCCCTGAAGTCAGGTTGCCCTTTGCCTGAAGTCAAGCCATTGCTCTGAAGTCAAGCTGTCTCTCTGAAGTCAAATCGTCTCTCTCTGAAGTCAAGCTGTCTCCCCCTCTACTGACTGAGTCGGGGGTCTTTCTTATGGGACTCAGAATGGAGAGTGTGGGCTCATTGGTTTGTGAGTATGCAAAAAACGTTAAAGTGAAGACACCACTCAATGGTGGGCATGCCAGTGTAGAAAACCAGTTAGGAGAGGTCGGGCGCGGTGGCTCGCGCCTGTAGTCCCAGCACTTTGGGAGGCCGAGGTGGGCGGATCACGAGATCTCCTGACCTGGCTAACACGGTGAAACCCCGTCTCTACTAAAAATACAAAAAATTATCCGGGCGTGGTAGCGGGCGCCTGTAGTCCCAGCTACTCGGGAGGCTGAGACAGGAGAATGGTGTGAACCCGGGAGGTGGAGCTTGCAGTGAGCCGAGATCGCGCCACTGCACTCCAGCCTGGGTGACAGCGAGACTCCGTCTCAAAAAAAAAAAAAAAAAAAAAAAAAAAAAACCCAATTAGGAAAGGGTAGCTATATATAAAATAGATGAAAAGCGGGGATTAGAGGAAAGCATGCCAAAGAGGAAGACAAGTTCTCAGTCTGGTCTGAGGATTTAACTTGTATCTTGGCTTTCAGGCTTTAAACTATCTTTGGCTTGGAGGTTGCACTGGGGACCTGCCCCTATTTACCTTGGCATTTGGCTGCCTCCTTTTGTTATCACTTGTACTTTGTCTGGCCGAGGCCTCTCCCTTGGCAGTGTCTTGTCAGCAGTACTCTCTGGGGCCTGATCCCTCCTGGTAATCTCTCCAGCTCAGATTTCTTCTTACACTTTGGATGCATATAATTAACTGTCCACTCCACATCTCTGCTTGAGTATTTCATAGACCCAAGCTCAACATGATTAAAACTGGCCTCTTGGATTTTCTCTCCCAAACCCACAACCTCTGGGGCATTCCTTCGCCTTCTTGTTTGATAGCAGACCCCTTGGAATTATTTTTGACCTGTTTTTTTCTTGTCTTACACATCTTATTTGTCAGAAAAACCTCTGGGGCATACATCCGGAATATATCCACAGAGTCTGACCTTTTGCAATCCTCTCCATGACATCTTTTGCCTGGATTACAGCAACCGTTGCAGAGCAGTCTTGTTGCTGCTCAGACCTTGGCCTCTGGCTTAGCATTTAGAGTGCCTGTGTAGGATGAGTCAGGTTGCTAAACAGCAATCCTCTGCCCAACATCTACGTTTTTTACTGAGTAAAAGCCAAAATTCCACCAGTGGGTTATGTGGTCCATTACATCTCTGACTTCACTTCCTTCTCAGCCTCTTGATCACTATGCTTCAGCTCGACTTACCTTCTTGCTGGATGTACTAGTCATAACACCACCTTTGTCTTTGTACCAAATGTGTCCTTTTCCTGGAGTATGTTTCCTAGGGAGCCTTCCAACTTATTCTGTTATAATTTATAAAGGATTTATAATTTATAATCATTTATAATTAAATATTAAATATGTCAACCATATTTAATAAGTTGATCATTGGCTGGGTAGGTGCAGTGGCTCATGCCTGTAATCCTAGCACTTTGGGAGGCTGAGGCGGGAGGATCACTTGAGTCTGGGAGGTAGAGGTTGCAGTGAGCCATGTTTGTGCCACTGCACTCCAGTCTGTATAACAAAGCGAGACTCTGTCTCAAAAAAAAAAAAAAAAAGTTGATCATCCTTTGGGACTTGACCATATATTAGGACACTTTTTTTTTTTTTGAGACAGTTTCCTTCTTGTTCCCCCAGACTGGAGTGCAATGGCATGATCTTGGCTCACTGAAACCTCTGCCTCCCTGGTTCAAGCAATTCTCCTGCCTCAGCCTCCCGAGTAGCCGTGCCTGGCTAATTTTTTCCTATTATTAGTAGATACAGGGTTTTACCATGTTGGCCAGGCTGGTCTGGAACTCCTGACCTCAGATGATCTGCCTGTTTCGGCCTCCCAAAGTGCTGGGACTAGAGGCATGAGCCACCACGCCCGGCATAGGACACTATTTAACTCTGTTTTGGGACTTTTTCTTTTCACTGGAGTATTTTTATTTTTATTAGAGGAGTTCATAATAAACAGTAATATATAGTAAGATAAGCCCATTTATAATTTTTGTTTTTGACATACCTTTTTTTCCTTTTTTTTTTGAGATGGAGTCTTGCTCTGCTGCCCAGGCTGGAGTGCAGTGGCGTGATCTCAGCTCACTGCAAGCTCTGCCTCCCAGGTTCACACCATTCTCCTGCCTCAGCCTCCCGAGTAGCTGGGACTACAGGTGCCAGCCAGCATGTGGAGCTAGTTTTTTGTATTTTCAGTAGAAACGGGGTTTCACTGTGTTAGCCAGCATGGTCTCGATCTGCAGACCTCATGATCTGCCCACCTCAGCCTCCCAAAGTGCTGGGATTACAGGCATGAGCCATCACACCTGCCCCCCCACTCCCCCACCCCCGCCCCCTTTTTTTTTGAGATGGAGTCTCACTCTGTAGCCCAGGCTGGAGTGCAGTGGCACAATCTCGGCTCACTGCAGCCTCCGCCTCCTGGGTCCTGGTTCAACCAATTCTCCTGCCTCAGCCTCCCAAGTAGCTGGGATTGCAGGCATGCGCCACCATGCCCAGCTAATTTTGTATTTTTAGTGGACGGAGTTTCACCATATTGGCCAGGCTGGTCTTGAACTCCTGACCTCGTGGTCTGCCCGCCTCAGCCTGCCGAAGTGCTGAGATTACAGGCGTGAGCCACTGTGCCCGGCCCCTTTTTTCCCGTTTAAATAGAAATTCAGTGGATCTCCTTCGCCTTTTTTTTTTTTTGAGATGAAGTCTTGCTCTGTCGCCCGGACTGGAGTGCAATGGTGCAATCTCGGCTCACTGCAACCTCTGTCTCCCAGGTTCAAGCGACTCTCCTGCCTCGGCCTCCTGAGTAGCTGGGATTACAGGCCACCTTTTTTTTTTTTCCCCCCAGAACCAAATGTCAGCTTACCTTCTCCACCTTTTATAAAAGCAACTTAAGAACAACAGCCAAGCTGGGCAAGGTGGCTTATGCCTGTAATCACAACACTTTGGGAGGCTTAAGGTGGGAGGATCAGTTGAGCCCAGGAGTTTGAAACCAACCTGGGTAACATAGTGAGACCCCATCTCTCCAAAAATTTAAAAATCAGCCCGGTGCAGCGACTTATGCCTGGAATCGCAGTACTTTGGGAGGCTGAGGCCAGCAGATCGCTAGAGCCCAGGAGTTAGAGACTAACCTGGGCAACATGGTGAAACTCTGTCTCTGTGAAAAGACAAAAAAATTAACGGGATGGTGGTATGCATCTGTAGTCCTAGCTACTCAGGAGGCTGAGGTGAGAAGATTGCTTGAGCCCAGGAGGTTGAAGCTGCAGTTAGCTGTGTTCGTGCCGCTGCACTCCAGCCTGGATGACAGAACAAGACCGTGTTTCAAAAAAAAAAAAAAAAGCAGGGGCTGGGTACGGTGGCTCAAGCCTGTAATCCTAGCATTTTGGGAGGCTGAGGCGGGTTGAGGTCAGCGGTTTGAGACCACCCTAACCAACATGATGAAACCCCGTCTCTATTAAATACAAAAATGAACCAGGCCTAGTGGCGCGCCCCTGTAACGCTAGCTACTCAGGAGGCTGAGGCAGGAGAATTGCTTGAACCTGGGAGGTGGAGGTTGCAGTGAACTGAGATCGCGCCATTGCACTACAGCCTGGGTAACCTTCCTGGAGCCCCAGGTACTTGGGAGGCCTAGGCTATAGCATGCTATGATCATCCCTGTGAATGTACTCCAGCATGGGCAAAACAGCAAGACCTGGCCTCTAAAAGGAAAAATGATTTATTATCTATATTTTGAGACAGGAGTCTAGCTCTGTCACCCAGACTGGAGTGCAGTGGCATGATCTTGGCTCACTGCAACCTCCACCTCCTAGGTTCAAGTGATTCTCCTGTCTCAGCCTCCCTAGTAGCTGGAATTACAGGTGCGCACCACTATGCTTGACTACTTTTTGTATTTTTAGTAGAGACTGGGTTTCACCACGTTGACCAGGCTGGTCTTGAACTTCTGACTTCAAGTGATCTGCCTGCCTTGGCCACCCAAAGTGCTGGGATTATAGGCATGAGCCACCACGCTCAGCCTAGGTTTTTTTTTTAAATCAATTTTCTTTTTTAATCAATCTGCTAAAAGGCTGCCACCTCACAGATTGACTACCAGGCCACCACACAGGATCTTAGGAGGCCAGGCTCCTCCCCCCTGCACAAGGCTCAAACTTCCCCTGCCTCCACCTCATTCTCCCAGTACGCAGGTGGGTCCTCAGTCTGTTGCAGGCATGTGCAGACAAGACCCCGGGCAGATTCCCTTATCTGCAGAAAAGCATCTGGTGTAAACACTTGTGGGGTTGGTCGGAGATTCTCCGGGGACCCCCCCTTATCTACCTCCTGCATCTATCACTAGCGGGACCTCATATAATTTTTGTATGAATTAAGAAAGTAAGCTGGGCATAGTGGTTCACATCTGTAATCCCAGCACTTTGGGAGGCCAGGGCAGGAGGATAGCTTGAGCCTGGAGTTCAAGACCAGCCTGGGCAACATGGTGAGATCTTGTCTCTACAAATAAAAAATTAGCTGGGTGTGGTGGCGTGTGCCTGTTGTCCCAGCTACTTGGGAGGCTGAAGTGGGAGAATTGCTTGTGCCCCAGTGGTCAAGATTGCAGTGAGTTGTAATCATGCCACAGCACTCCAGCCTGAGTGACAAAGCGAAACCCTGTCTAGAAAAAAAAGCAATCAATATACCAGCAGAGTCCTCATACCAGGATTTCTCATTTTCCTACAATGTATAATATTAATAGTAGGCATCTTATGTAGCATTTTCTCTTCAGCTATCAACAGTGAACATGACAAGGTGTTAGATCTCATACATGTTGTGTGTTCTCCACTTCTGATCACTATAGAATGAAACGTACTGTTCTAGGGATCAGTGTCCTTCAGTGATGTGGCTTTGGGCTTCACCCAGGAAGAGTGGCAGCATCTGAACCCTGCCCAGAGGACCCTGTACAGAGATGTGATGCTGGAGAACTACAACCTCCTCCTCTGTACAGAGACGTGATGCTGGAGAACTACAGCCTCCTCCTCTCAGTGGGTAAGGATTGTGTAATTTAAAACTCCAAATAACATTTATTTCCTTTTTAGCTGCTGATTGCAGATGGTTTCTTTGTATGATTATGAGTTAAAGGCTTGAAACTCAGGAGTTGAAGCTTGATTGATCCCTTTTGGGCACTGTAAAAAATATCTGTGGTGTTTTCCGTAATGAAATGCTCAAGTGGACCTATTTTTGTGCAGACACAGCTTTGTCCTCCACAGGCTATCTGGCCCACGTCCTGTGTCATTTTCATTCACAGGGTATTATATTACCAAACCAGTGGTGATTTGCAAGTTGGAGCATGGAGAGGTGCTGTGGATGTTAGAGGAAGAGTCCCCAAGTCAGAGCCACCTAGGTGAGTTAATAAGTATATAGGAATCTATAATCCCAGGGAGAAATTGGATCCTAGGGAGATAGTTCACATATTGACATCTTTGAAATTTTTCAGGAATACATTTTTAGAGTTACCAGAACTTTGGAAGTGACTAAGAAGAGCTGGCCTGCTTGCCTCAGATGTATATATTATTACACACCAGCAGATAACAGCTAAATGATCTTTGTTTTCTTCCAAAAACTTAATCCTTGCCTCTCTCAGTTTTGTCAAATGAATGTCATTTGACTCTTCCTTCTATATCATTTCAGTTATCTTCTTTTCATCATATATTATGTATTTATTCAATACGTATTAATTTGGCAGCTACGATGTTGGCAGTTCCATCTGTGTTAGAGATATAGCTCTAATACCATGGCTGTGTTCTATTGGTAGAAAAGAATGAGATGTAGTGTGCGCTTTGTGGAAGGGCCTTTTTGAAGTCAGTAGTTTAATAAACACAGATTTGAATCATGTGTCAGTGGAATATTCTGGCCAGATGGTATATCCTGTGTCGTGAACCTTAGGCCAGAGTGTCATTTGTGCAGGACAGCAGTGAGCCGGGCTGGGTGGAAGTCGGGGTAATGGGGAGCATGTGAGAGATGCTGTCAGACAGACTGCTCACTGGGGTGCTATATATTTGGAATTTGTAGCCAAAACAGAATTTGCTGCTAAGTTGGATTATGGGCATAAGAAAAAGCTAATAAGCATGATCTCAAAGGTTTTATACTGAGGCACTGGCTGTGTGATGATACCATTAACTGGATGGGAGAAAATGGGGAGAAACAGTTTTGGGAAGAAATAAGAGATAGACACATAAATTTAAACAAACATTCTTTGTATAAAATAGTAATGATGCCCAGTTGGATGTAAAACACTAAAAATAAAATACTGAAAAATAATCCAACATGTGAATCAGTTACCAGTTGATCTGAATTGTGTTCTAAAATCCTTGGTTTTTTTTCTTTTTCTTTTTCTTTCTTTTTTTTTTTCTTTTCTTTTTTTTTTGAGACAGTCTCTCTCTGTCTCACAGGCTAGAGTGCAGTGTTACAATCTTGACTCAGTGCAACCTCTGCCTCCCAGGCTCAGAGATTCTCATACCTCAGCCTCCCTAGTAGTTGGGACCACAGATGGTGTGTATCACCACACCTGACTAGTTTTGGTATTTTTAGTAGAGATGAGGTTTTGCCATCTTGACCAAGCTGGTCTCAAACTCCTGGCCTCAAGTGATCTGCCCCCCTTGGCCTCCCAAAGTGCTGGGATTACAGGTATGAGCCACTGCGCCTGGCCTCTAAATTCCTTTCGTTGTTAAGAAGAAATACTGTTGCATTAAATATAAATGGTAACATGTAATGAGTAAATGCTAAAAGAAAGTAATATGTGTAATTTCTAGACTTTTAAAGAGAAGAAAATGGAAAAGAAAAAAATTAAATGTATTGGATTAGACTAAAAAAAAAAAAAAAAAAAGACCAATGAGGCCGGGCTTGGTGACTCAGGCCTGTAATCCCAGCACTTTGGGAGGCCGAGGCGGGTTGGTCACCTGAGGTCAGGAGTTCGAGATCAGCCTGACCAGCATGGCAAAATGCCATCTCTACTGAAAGTACAAAAATTAGCTGGGTGTGGTGGTGGATACCTGTAATCCCAGCTATTCAGGAAGCTGAGGCAGGAGAAACTTCAACCCGGGAAGCAGACATTGGCGCGAGCAGAGATCGTGCCACTGCACTGCAGCCTGGGTGACAAGAGCAAGACTCCATCTCAAAACAAAACAAAAAAAAAAAAAAAAAAAAATGAAAGAGTGGGGAAAGGCCGGTAAAAATTAGAACAACTGGAAACTCTTAAGTGAAAAAGAGAAAACCAATCCAGTTATTTTAGAAGTCATAATACAGTGAAAGGGGCTAAACCATCTTACTAAAAGATGGATATTGTCAAATCAAAAACCAAGTTATATAAGCTCAGTACGGTGGCTCACTCCTGTAATCCCAGCACTTTGGGAGACCAACCCAAGAGGATTGCTTGAGGTCAAGAGTTTGAGGCCAGCCTAGGCAGCATAATGAGGATCCATCTGTACAAAAAATGAAAAATTAGGCCAGGCACGGAGGCTCCTGCCTATAATCCCAGCACTTTGGGAGGCCAAGGTGTGCGGATCACCTGAGGTTGGGAGTTCGAACCAGCCTGACCAACATGGAAAAACCCGTCTCTACTAAAAATACAAAATTAGCTGGGCGTGGTGGTGCATGCCTGTAATCCCAGCTACTTGGGAGGCTGAGGCAGGAGAATCACTTGAACCCGGGAGGCGGAGTTTGTGGTGAGCCGAGATTGTGCCATTGTACTCCAGCTTGGGCAATGAGAGTGAAACTCCTTCTCAAAAATAAATAAATAAATAAATTACCCAGACATGGTCGTACACCAGTAGTCTCAGTTTTGGGAGGCTGAAGTGGGAGGATCGCTTGAGCCCAGGAGTTTGAAGCTGCAGTGAGCTATGATCATGCCACTGCATTCCAGTCTGGATGACAGAGTAAGAGCCTGTCTGTAACAACAAAACAAAAATCAAGCTATATGGAGTTTGAGAATCATATATGAAATGTGAACAGGAAACCTTAGAATATAAAAGAAGTATAAATGATATATGGTCCAAATAATAAACAAAATAGAATGTTACCTCTCAGTGGACCCAAATTTAACTTTTGAGTTTATTTTTGACACAGTTCTTTTTTTTTTTTTTTTAAATGAGATGGAGTCTCACGTTGTCTTCCAGGCTGGAGTGCAGGTTGATCTCTTTTGATCCTATCTCAAAAAAAATTTTTTTTTTCTAACTTAGATAAACAAAGAGAAAATTTATATATATATATATATATATGTGTGTGTGTGTGTGTATATATGTATCTATATAAACTTGTACTGATGGGGTCTTGCTGTGTTGCCCAGACTGGTCTTGAACTCCTGGCCTTAAGCAATTCTTCCACCTCTGCCTCCCAGAATGCTAGTTTAGAGGCTTGATCCACTGTGCCTGGCCTACTTATATATTTTTTTTTTTTTTTTTGAGACGGAGTCCCGCTGTGTCTCCCAGGCTGGAGTGCAGTGGCGTGATCTCAGCTCACTGCAAGCTCCGCCTCCCGGGTTCCCGCCATTCTCCTGCCTCAGCCTCCCAAGTAGCTGAGACTACAGGCGCCCGCCACCACGCCCGGCTAGTTTTTTGTATTTTTTTAGTAGAGACGGGGTTTCACCATGTTAGCCAGGATAGTCTCGATCTCCTGACCTCGTGATCCACCCGCCTCGGCCTCCCAAAGTGCTGGGATTACAGGCTTGAGCCACCGCGCCCGGCCTTACTTATATTTTTTAATTGAATGAAACTCATTCTGTTTTTGCTGTTATCGTTTGAGTTAATTGGTCCCATTTATAATCTAAGAAGCATGATACTATTTTAGTGATCTATTTTTCTAAAGTTTGAAACATTTTGCTATGTTATTTCCTTAGCAATTATTTCAACATTACTCATCAGTTATGTCCAACTGTGATAAAATAAACTAAAATAGAAAAGAATAGAATGATGGAATTGCTTATAAGGATAATACAATAGTGAAGATCACTGTCACTATTATATCATGCTTCAGTTTTCTTATTGAGCTGCTTGAAGTATTGCATCACTTGTGACAAAAATATAAAAGAAGCCTGGAGAAACCTTATTTGTAGTTTCTTTCTTTCTTTTTTTTTTTTTAATTTTGTTTATTCATTTCTTTTTGAGATGGAGTCTCACTCTGTTGCCCAGGCTGGAGTGGAGCGGTGCAATCTCAGCTCATTGCAACCTCTACCTCTCAGGTTCAAGTGCTTCTACTGCCTCAGCCACCCGAGTAGATGGGACTACAGACACCTACTACTGTGTCCTGGCTTTTTTTTTTTTTTTGTATTTTTACTAGAGATGGGGTTTGCCATGTTGGCAAGGCTGGTTTTGAACTCCTGACCTCAGGTGATCCTCCTGCCTTGGCCTCCCAAAGTGCTGGGATTACAGGTGTCAACCACTGTACCTGACTCTTCCTTTTCTTTTTGTTTTGTTTCTTTTCTTTCTTTCTTTTCTTTCCTTTCTTTCTTTTTCTTTCTTTCTTTTTTCCTTCCTCCCTCCCCTCCCCTCCCCTCCCCTTTCCTTTCCTTTCCTTTCCTTGACACTGAGTCTTGCTCTGTCACCCAGGCTGGAATGCAGTAGCATGATCTCAGCTCACTGCAACCTCTGCCTCCTGGGTTCAAGCAATTCCCCTGCCTCAGCCTCCTGAGTAGCTGGGATTACAGGTGCGCACCACCACACCTGGCTACTTTTTGTATTTTTAGTAGAGACGTGGTTTCGCCATGTTGTCCGAGCTGGTCTGGAACGCTTGACTTCAGGTGATCCACCCTCCTCGGCCTCCGAAAGTGCTGGAATTACGGGCGTGAGCCACTGTGCCCAACTCTCTCTCTCTCTCTTTTTTTTTTTTTTTAATAATTCAATGGGCACAGTTGAAGTTGAGAACTTTTATTTTCTTCCGTTAATTGCAAAGAGTAGAAAATTGACAAGAGGAAGTCTCTTCACAATTATTAGGCAAATCAGAAGATGAAGCAGAAGCATTGTAGACTCTAGTAATTACAGTGTAATTGATCATATAAGTGAAATCTCAGACTATGAGTTACATGATGATATTCTAGATGAATAAAGGTATGCATATGATCCTGTTATAAGAACAGCCTGGGTCGGGTACAGTGGCTTATGCCTGTAATCTCAGCACTTTGGGAGGCCGAGGCAGGTGGATTTCTTGAGCCCAGTAGGTCAAGGCTGCAGTGAGCTGTGATGCTGCCACTGCATTACAGCCTGGGCAACAGGAGTTTGAGACCAGCCTGGATAACATGGCAAAAAACTCCATCTCTACAAAAAATACAAAAAATTAGCCAGGCATGGTAGTACATACATGTAATCCCATTTACTCGAGAAGCTGAGGTGGGAGCATCACCTGAGCCTGGGAAGTTGAGGCTGCAGTGAGCCATGATTATACCACTGCACAATCCAGCCTGGGTGACAGAGCCAGACACTGTGCCAAAAAAAAAAAAAAAAGCATGTGAATATGTCTCCTTTTCATAAGAAATATATTAACATTTATAATCTGTGGTAACTTATTCTTGTTTCTAGACTGCTGCATAGATGATAACCTGTTGGAGAAGAGACAGGAAAATCAAGACCAGCATTTGCAGAAAGTTGATTTTTTTCAGCAACAAAACACTGACTATGGACAGAAATGGTGTATTAGGAAAAACATTTTATCTTGACACAAACCCCATTCTATTAAGAAAAATACGTGGCAACTGTGACTCATATGGAGTGAATTTGAATTATATTTTGGAATTAATTATTAGTAATACAAGCTCCTTTATAAGGAACCCTTCTGAGTGTAATGCACATGGGAAAGTTTTCCTTTGTATGAAGCGTGAAAATCCTTATGCCAGAGGGAAACCTTTGGAATATGATGGAAATGGGAAAGCCGTCTTTCAGAATGAGGACCTATTTAGGCATCAAACTCTGAAGCAGTGTTTTGAATACAATCAGTGTGGGAAGGCTTTTCATGAAGAGGCAGCCTGCATTACCCATAAGAGAGTGTGCTCATGGGAGACCCTGTGAATATAGTGGACATGTGAGAGCCTTTCCGATAGACCAATATTCATTGTTCATCAGATAACTCACATAAGGGAGAGTTCCTATGAATTCAATGAATGTGAGAGGAGGTCTGGTGAGAAGCCACCTGTAAGTAAACACCACAGAGTTAATGGAGATGGAACACTATGAGTGTAATGCGAGAGAATAGTTTTGGCAAGAAATCACTCCTCATTCTACGAAGTTACAGAGGAGAGAAAACTTTTGACTGTAATAGAGATTTGAAAGTATTCTGCAAGAAGCCAAATTTCACTCAGCATCAAGAAACACGTATAGGAAAGAATGCCTATAAAATTAATCAGCATGCTAGTACATTTTGCCGTAAGCCAAAGCTTTCTGTATATCAGAAAACAGAGAGGAGAAAAACTCTATGAATGTAGTGAATGTGGGAAAACCTTCTACCAGAAGTCATCCCTCACAGCACATCAGAGAACACACACAGGGGAGCAACCCTATGAATATAATGAAACCTTTTACCAGAATCCTGACTTTGCTAAACATCAGAGAGACAACATAGAGGAAACCCTTGTCAACATCCTGAAGGCTCAGAAACCTTCACCTTCTTGGACTCATTCCATAGCAGAAACAACCCAGGTTGGGGTGAGAACACCCAATAAAGATGAGAAGTCTTTTGCCTAGAAGTGATGTTTCATTGAACAGCAAATAATTGACATTTTATCTTTTTTTCTTTTCTTTTGTTGTTATTTTTTTGAGACAGAGTTTCGCTCTTATTGCCCAGGCTGGAGTGCAATGGCGTGATCTTGGGTCACTGCAACCTCTGTCTCCCGGGTTCAAGCGATCCTCCTGCCTCAGCCTCCCAAGTAGCTGGGATTACAGGCGTGCGCCACCATGCCTGGCTAATTTTGTATTTTTAGGAGAGACGGGGTTTCACCATGTTGGTCAGGCTGTTCTTGAACTCCTGAGCTCAGGTGATCCACCCGCCTTGGCCTGCCAAAGTGTTAGGATTACAGGCGTGAACCACCACACCCAGCCCTTCTTTTTTTGTTGTTTTTTGTTTTTTTTTTGAATCAGAGTCTCACTCTGTTGCCCAGGCTGGAGTGCAGTGGCACAATCTCAGTTCACTGCAGCCTCCTCCTCCCAGGTTCAAGTGATTGTTGTGCCTCAGCCTCCCAAGTAGCTGGGACTATAGGCATGTGCCACCATGCTCAGCTAATTTTTGTATTTTTTGTAAAGACAGATTTTTACCATGTTGGCCAGGGTGGTCTGGAACTCCTGACCTCAAGTGATCTGCCCACCTTGGCTTCCCAAAGTGCTGAGATTACAGGTGTGAGCCACCATGTCTGGCCAATAATTGATATTTTTATTTATTATTTTGTTGAGATGGAGTCTCACTCTGTTGCCCAGGCTGGAGTGCAGTGGGCTGATCTCGGCTCACTGCAACCTCCGCCTCCTGGCTTCAAGCGATTCTTCTGCCTCAGCCTCCTGAGTAGCTGGGATTACAGGTGTGTGCCACCAGACCCAGCTAATTTCTGTATTTTTAGTAGAGACAGGGTTTCGCCATGTTGGCCAGGCTGGTCTTGAACTCCTGACCTCAGGTGATCTGCCTGCTTCGGCCTCCCAAAGTGCTGGGATTACAAGCATGAGGCACCGCACCTGGCCTTTATTCTCTTTTTATTCTTACCTTAGAATCACAAGATGGTAGTGCAGGAAGATTATACAGTATTTAACTATTTCTGCCTTATTTGAAAGATAAAATATATGGAGCCTGAGAGAATCAGTGAATTATTACAGGTCACTCCTTTGTTACTGATCAAGATAAGAGTTTATTCCGGGCGCGGTGGCTCACACCTGTATCCCAGCACTTTGAGAGGCCGAGGCAGGTGGATCACCTGAGATCAGGAGTTCGAGACCAGCCTGGCCAACATGGGGAAACCCTGTCTCTACTAAAAATACAAAAAATTAGCTGGGCGTGGTGGCAGGTGCCTGTAATCTCAGCTCCTCGAAAGGCTGGGGCAGGAGAATCGCTTGAACCTGGGAGGTGGAGGTTGCAGTGAGTTGAGATCGTGCCACTGCATGCCAGCCTGGGCAACAGAGCGAGACTCTGTTTCAAAAAAAGAAAGTTTCGTGGTTTCTTTATTCCTTTGCACAGCTGAAACAAGTCTTATCAAAAGAGTATGAAACTGTAATGAAATTCGAACAAATATTTAAAAATATTGTACTGAAGCATTCATTCTCTTTTTTAGAGTTTCTGTAAATTGTTCAACAATATTCCCAGTATTATATTCATAGGAAAACAGATAAACAGTACAACCTGAGTGTTTCCTACCACATCAGTTTTAATGAAGACACTTTTATATTAGGATCCTGTCATTTATAAATTGTTTGTATTTTAAATTTTTTTGTCTTAGTGACATAAATTGTTAATCATTGGGATACATGTGTTTACTTTCACCCAGTGAAAAATTGCATGTCTAAACTCAACATAATCTGGTCATAGAGATGTCTCCACATTGTTCAAATGGTCTCTTCTGTGTAGCATTTTAGGAAGTTGGATCCAGGAGCAGCAAGGTGGGCCAGATTTCTCCTAACTTTATTCTTAGCTCCTCTTTCCCAGCATTACCTTTACATTTTCCCAAGACCAGTAGAAAATGAACAGATCCCAGGTGAGTTGTTTAGTTGTTATTATCAGCTTTATTTATAATGCATTGTATGAGGCTTTTAAGGGTCATTAGAATGGAAATGTAGAAATCAACAGGAAAATAGACAATAGCAGACTGATAGCATGATTTAATATATAGGTAAGTACAAGTTTTATGGTCTTTCATAGTTATCAAAATTGAGCTGTAAATTTGAATATTTTTGATAGCCATTGCACAAGGCAGACATCTGTCACATGATTTATATTTCCATAAAGAAAAACAGTATTGATTATGAATGGGGCGTGAAAACTTCCTGGCAGTGAGTCTGAAATTGTTCTCTTTTTGCACTCCGGATGGGCCATGAAGTGTACAACCTTCCAATAACTTCAATAAAAGAAATTCAGCCTCTTTCAGTAGTTCTTCAGTGGGAACAAAGGACTCAAGAGCTATGAGAAAACTCAGTGAATATAGGTTTTCAGAGAATCAAAATATTGTAGTCTGGTATAGTATGTAGATTAGTAGAGTAACCACTAGCCATATGTGGATATTGAAATATAATTAAAATCTGTTTCATAAGTCACATAGTAACATTTTAAGTGCTTAGTTGCCACATGTGGCTAGTGGCTACCAAGTTGGACAGCACTGCTCTAAGCCATTTTCTGGTGTTGCTGCTTGATACAAGGATAAAATATAGAGGATCTGGAGGAAGAAATCAAGTGCATCTTCAGACTATTTCAGTAAATGATTTTTTTCCCCATTTAGGTGTATTTATGGGGTAGTATAGACAGTTCGCAGTTACACTCTCTGGCATTTGTGCCTGTAATTCTATTTCACATTTCAGACCTTTCTTTTCTGAACAAACCAGAAGAGGTAAAGGAACTGAGAAAGTGTGATTTACGGTATAAATTGAAATGGATATATTATGTTCAAATATTAATATAATAGTTGATAAACCAAGATTCAGAGCAAAACCAAAATACATTACAAAAAGTATGAATGGCTGAATTTCTTATCCAAGACAGACTATCATACCGGGTTTAAAAAACCAGAATACAGCCATATTGTTTCTTAAAAACATGCTTTTAAGAAATCTAAAAGGCTGGGCGGGGTGGCTCACACCTGTAATCCCAGCACTTTGGGAGGCCAAGGTAGGCAGACACCTGAGGTTGGGAGTTTGAGACCAGCCTGACCAACATGGAAAAACCTTGTCTCCACTAAAAGTACAAAATTAGCTGGGCGTGGTGGTGCATGCCTGTAATCCCAGCTACTCGGGAGGCTGAGGCAGGAGAATCGCTTGAACCTAGGAGGTAGAGGTTGTGGTGAGCCGAGATTGCGCCATTGCATTACAGCCTGGGCAACAAGAGTGAAACTGCTTCTCAAAAAAAAAAAAAAAAAAAAAAAAAAAAATCTAAGAGATGAAGGAAGGAAAGCAAAGAAATGGGAAAAATATTTTTGGCAAAAGCAATTAAAAGGCAAATAAGAGCACCTTTATTTATATCAAAGTGGAACTTGTACCCATAATGATATGAAAATAGATATCACACAATGATAAATAGCAAAATTAGACAAGAGGATAAAAGTCATCTTTTTATGTAGCCAAATAGAAAAGCAGCTGCTACCTTGGTTATTGAAAACTATTAAGAGAGGCAAAAACCTCTTTCAGCTTATGACAGATCAAAGAGGTTAAAAATAAGGCAAGATAGCTAACTATCCTGTATTCTACCCAATGGAATATTTTACTCTTCAAGGAAAAATTGCAAAGATTGAAGAGATAATCATACCTAAAATTCAGTGGTATTTATTCTGTGTCAGATGGTTTTCTAAATATCTTAAATTTATATAATCTAATCTCTACAGCAAACGTGTAACATGGATATCATTGTTTTCCCAAAATAAAACTGAAGTAAAAAGATTAAGTGCCGTGTCTATTATGGGATCTAGGTCAACAAATTTTTCATCCCTCTTTTTTCATCATTACATCATATTCTGGTCACTAAGAACATTTTTTTGTTGTTTTTTTGATACAGAGTCTTGCTCTATCACCCAGGCTGGAGCGCAGTGGCATGATCTCAGCTCGCTGCAACCTCCGCCTTTCAGAATCAAGCGATTCTCCTGCCTCAACCTCCCGATTAGCTGGGATTACAGGCGCGTGCCACCATGCCTGGCTAATTTTTTGTATTTTTAAATGAGATGAGGTTTCATTGTGTTAGCCAGGATGGTCTAGATCTCCTGACCTCGTGATCGGTCCACCTCGGCCTCCCAAAGTGCAGGGATTAGAGGCGTGAATCACCGTGCCTGGCCCAGCAAAATTTTTTTCTTTTTTTTTTTGAGATGGAGTTTTGCGCTTGTTGCCCAGGCTGGAGTACAATGGCGTGATCTCCGCTCACTGCAGCCTCCGCCTCCTGGGTTCAGGCAATTCTGCCTCAGCCTCCCAAGTAGCTGGGATTACAGGCATGTGCCACCACGCCTGGCTAATTTTTTGTATTTTTAGTAGAGACAGGGTTTCGCTGTGTTAGCCAGGATAGTTTCCATCTTCCGACCTCAGGTGATCCCCCCGCCTGGGCCTCCCAAAGTACTGGGATTACAGACGTGAGCAACTGTGCCTGGCCCGAACATTTTTAATACTAAAAAATCGAAATTTATTAAGAAGTAGAATTTTGAGGCCAGGTGCGGGCCCACGCCTGTATTCCCAGCACTTTCGGAGGCCAAGGTGGGCGGATCACCTGAGGTCAGGAGTTCGAGACCAGCCTGGCCGACTTGGCAAAACCCCGCCTCTACCAAAACTACAAAAAAAAAAAAAAAAAAGTCGGGCGTGGTGGCGGGCGCCTGTAGTCCCAGCTACTCAGGCTGAGGCAGGAGAATTGTTTAAGCCGGGAGGCGGAGTTTGGAGTGAGCCAAGATGGCTCTACTGCACTCCAGCCTGGGTGACAGAGCAAAACCCTGTCTCAAAAAAAAAAAAAAAAAAAAAAAAAAAAAGAATTTCAAGATAATACATCCTTGTGAGCTTTAAAACGGAAAGGAATAGATAGATTACTTACGATATATAATCATAAAATAAGTCATCCCTTAAATAAAACTTTGGACTTAAGATAAATCCAAATTATTAATTATCTGGAATAAATCGTAAGGCGAATACATGACAACTTTAGGGCAACAAGTAAATTTATTGCAGAATACTGTAACTTACTTTTAAAACTAAACTGAAAATAATTATGAATTATATATTTGCTCAAATAAACTGGAAAAAAAGCAAAGCAGGACAAGGTTAGGATAAAATCATAAATGAATATAATTAAAACATAATAAGGAGCAAAGCTAAATGTAAAACTAAAAGCAGTTTGTTGCAACTGGTCATAAAAGTGATTAAATCTAAAGTTGGCATTAATAAGGAAGCAAGGTAATAAAGCAAAAATATAAATAACTTTGAGAAAGTACACCTAATAGCAAAATCTTGTAACACAACAAACAAAAATCACAAAAAATATAGGGAGACTACATCGAGGATTATACCAAAGAATAAATACAGCATGTTCTATTAGAATATCCTCTCCATGAAAGTAGTAATTTTGATCACAACAATCTTTCCAACACTGTAATAGCAGATGCTCAATATATATTCACTGAATAAATGACTGACCAAATAGGGTATATATCAAATAACGTATGGCTTCTTCAACAATAAGAAACTTACAGGAGGCCGGGAGTGGTTGCTTACTCCTGTAATCCTAGTACTTTGGGAGGATGAGGTGAGAGGATCACTTGAGGCCAGGAGTTTGAGACCAGCCTGGGCAACATGGCAAAATCCTGTCTCTACAAAAAAATATGAAAAAATTAGCTGGGTATGGTGGCCTATGCCTGTAGTCCTGGCTACTTGGAAGAATCACCTGAACCCATGAGGTCAATGCTGTGGTGAACAGCGATCACGCCAGCCCAGGCGACAGAGACAGACCCTGGCTCAAAAAGAAAAACCAAAACAAAAACACTCCCCAACTTCTTGGAGATACTACATCAACACATTTAACTTGAATACAGAATAATTATATGAAAGTCACTAGGCTGGGTGCAGTGGCTCATGCCAACGTGGGAGGATTGCTTGAGGCCAGGAGTTCAAGACCAACCTGGCCAACATAGACTCCATCTCTAAAAAAGTGAAAAAAACTTAAAAAGTCACTAGCTAACAGGTAATTAGATACACGTTTATTTATTTATTTTTATTTATTTGTTTTTGAGATGGAGTCTCGCTCTGTCACCCTGGCTGGAGTGTAATGGTACGATCTCAGCTCACTGCAATCTCTATCTCCTGGGTTCAAGCAATTCCCATGTCTCAGCCTTCTGAGTAGCTGAGATTATAGCCGCCGGCCACCACGCCCAGCTAATTTTTGTATTTTCAGTAGAGACAAGGCTTTACCATGTTGGCCAGGCTGAGCTTGAACTCCTGACCTCAGCTGATCTGCTCGCCTCCACCTCCAAAGTGCTGGGATTACAGGCGTGAGCCACCACGCCTGGCCTAGATACAAATGTTAAACATGTTAGCCAATAACAAGTTGCAAATAGAAATGGAAGAAAAATGGGAATACTTGTAATGTCAAAAATGAAAAATTAGGCATAAATTTAGTTTCATTGAGAAAAATACATTGGAGCAAAGTCCTGAAGGAGGAATCATAAAAAATACTAAATCCAATAGAAGGCTTAAAAAGAGAAAAAAGATCAAAGAACAGCTGGAACAAGAAGAAAGATAGAAACAAATAGGTTATAGACTTAAACAGTCACATCAGTATTCATGTTACATATAAATGCCCCAAATATCCAAAGGCAGATATTGCCAAATTGGATTTTAAAAAAAGCAATGCCCATTTATATACTATAGACAAGAAGCTCATATTCATATAAAGACAGAAATAGCATAAAAGTAGAAGGATTGAGGCCGGCGTGGTGGCTCATGCCTGTAATCCCAGCACTTTGGGAGGCCAAGGCAGGCGGATCTCTCGAAGTCAGAGGTTTGAGACCAGCATGGCCAACATGATGAAGCCCCATCTCTACTAAAAGTACAAAAAAATTAGCAGGGCATGGTGGCTGGCACCTGTAATCCCAGCTACTTGGGAGGCTGAGGCCAGAGAATCTCTTGAACCCGGGAGGCAGAGGTTGCGGTGAACCAACATTGAGCCATTGCGCTCCAGCCTGGGCACAGAGCAAGACTCCGTCTCCAAAAAAAAAAAAAGTAGAAGGATTGTACAAGGTATACCTGCTAACACTAATTAAATTGATATGCCAAGCTAACACTAAACAGACAGATTTCTCTTTTTTTTTTCTTTGAGACCGAGTCTTGCTCTCTTGCCCAGGCTGGAGTGCAAGGGTGCCATCTCGGCTCATGGAAACCTCCACCTCCCAGGTTCAAGCGATTCTCCTGCCTCAGCCTCCCCAGTAGCTGGGATTACAGGCAGCCACCACCATGGCCAGCTAATTTTGGTATTTTTAGTAGAAACGGGGTTTCACCATATTGGCCGGGCTGGTCTCGAACTGCTGACCTTGTGATCTGGCTGCCTTGGCCTCCCAAAGTGCTGGGATTACAGGCACGAGCCACCGAGCCTGGCCTAAACAGGCAGACTTCGTATCAGATTAAATATCAGACAGGATATTTCAAAACAGAGCATTACAAATTGAGTATCCCCAACCTGAAACCTGAAATGCTTTGAAACTTTTTGAGCACTGACATGATGCTCAAAATAAATGTTCAGAGGAGCATTTCAGATTTCAGATTTTTGCATTAGGGATGCTGAAGCTGTTTACAAGTAGAAGGCAAATATTCCAAAATCTGAAAAGATGCAAAATCTGAAACACTTCTGGTCCCAAGCATTTCGGATAAGGGATAGTCAATCAACCTGTATCAGGGCTAAAAAGAAACTTATATAATGATAAACAAGTCAAGAGGACACAAAAATCCTAAATGCTTATCTACCTTGTAGTTCTATAACTTTTGCTTATTTGTCTTGTAGTTCTATACAAATCCTAAATGCTTATCTCCCTTTTAGTTGTATATATTCTTCAAAATATTCTTCAAAATATGTGAAACAAAAAGTTACAGAACTGCGAGGAAAAGTAGACAGTTGCACAATTATAGTCAGAGACTTTAAAATCCTTAGTAACTGATAGAACAAATAGAAAACTCTGGACCGGGTGCAGTGGCTCACACTTGTAATCCCAGCACTTTGGGAGGCTGAGATAAGTGGATCACCTGAGGTCAGGAGTTCAAGACCAGGCTGGTCAACACGGTGAAATCCCGTCTCTACTAAAAAAAAATACAAAAAATTAGCCAGATGTGGTGGCATGTGCCTGTAATCCCAGCTACTCGGGAGGCTGAAGCAGGAAAATCACTTGAACCCAAGAGGCAGAGGTTGCAGTGAGCCGAGATTGTGCCATTGCACTCGAGCCTGGGCAACAAGAACAAAACTCTGTCTCAAAAAAAAAAAAAAAAAAAAAAAAAAAAAAAAGAAAAAGAAAAAGAAAAAGAAAAGAAAAGGAAAAGAAAAGAAAAATCTGTAAGGGTATACAATATCTAAGGAAAACTATCAACACAACTAACTTGACCTAACTGACATTATTACTACACACTATAACAGAATATACATTATTTTCATGTGCACCTAGGATATTTACCAAGACAGATCACATTCTGGGCCATAAAACAAATCTTGATAAGTATTAAAGGATTCAAGTCATGCAAAATAGGTTCTCTGACCACAGTGGGATTAAATTAGAAATCAGTAATAGAAAGCTATTGGAAAAATAACCAATCATTTGGAAACTAACACACTTCTAAATCACCCATAGGATGCAGTCAAAATTGAAATGGAAATTGTAAAGTATTTTGAACTGACTGAAAATGGAAGTGCAACATATGAAAATTAGTGATATGTACTAAATAGTATTTAGAATTTATAGCAGGCCAGGCACGGTGGCTGATGCCTGTAATCCCAGAACTTTGGGAGGCTGAGGCAGACAGATCACTTGAGGTCAGGAGTTCAAGACCAGCCTGTCCAACATGGTGTAAACCCCGTCTCTACTAAAAATATAAAAATTAGCCAAGTGTAGTGGCGGGTGCTTGTAGTCCCAGCTACTCGGGAGGCTGAGGCAGGAGAATTGCTTGAATCTGGGAGGTGGAGGTTGCAGAGAGCCGAGATTGCGTCATTGTGCTACAGCTTGGGCAACAAGAGCAAAACTCCATACTGCCCCCCCACCTCCCCCCCCAAAAACCCGAAAGAATTTGTAGCATTAAATACTTGTTAGTAAATAATTTCATTTCAGATCTATTTTTTTGTAAACATATGGCAAGATATTCAAATAAATATATTTGAATATAACATAATAAAATATACCGTTGACCCTTGAACGACACGGGTTTGCACTATGTGGGTCCTCTTACACATAGATTTTCTTCCATCTCTGCCACCTGTGAGATGGCAAGACCAACCCTTCCTCTTCCTCCTCCACCTCCTTAGCCTATTCCACGTGAAGATAATGAAGATAAAGACCTTTATGATGATCCAGTTCCACTTAATTAATAGTAAATATATTTTCTTTTTCTTACGATTTTGTTAATAGCATTTTCTTTAGCTTACTTTATTGTAAGAATATAGTATGTAATACTTATACCAAGTATGTATTAATTGACTGTTTATGTTATTGGCAAAGCATCTGATCAACAGTAGGCTACTAGTAGTTATTTTGACTGCGAGGGGTAGGGGCAGTGGCAGTGCCTCTAACCCCTGAATTTTTGTTTTTCTTTTCTTTTTTTTTGAGATGGAGTGTCACTCTGTCACCCAGGCTGGAGCACAGTGGTGTGATCTTAGCTCACCACAACCTCTGCCTCCCAGGTTCAAGTGATTCTCCTGCCTCAGCCTCCTGAGCAGCTGGGACTATAGGCATGCCCCACCATGCCCAGCTAATTTTTATATTTTTAGTAGAGACAGGATTTCACCATGTTGGCCAGGCTGATCTCAAACTCCTGACCATAAGCATTCTGACTGCCTTGGCCTCTCAATGTGCTGGGATTACAGGTGTGAGCCACCACACCTGGCCAAGATCTGTTATTTCTTACTCTGTCTCCCCTCTTCAGCTTCCTCTTACCTAGACTGGATTGGCAGCTTGTTAGTGTTTCTGTAGCACTTTCCTTGCAGAGATTACATGGGCCCTGCCCATTTCAATACATCTGGTTTTGGGCCCATTATATGAAAGATTATGTATAGGATTCCCAAATTGCAATTCTTTTTCTAAAATTCCATTGTCTTTTTTGTTCTACTACTGCAGAGGAGAAAGCTGAAGCTAGGATACCTCTCTTTCCTGTGTAGTCAGCTCTTCTTTCATCTGGAACTTGTGAGATTTTGTCCTTGTCATTCAGAATTATATAAATGTATGTGTCAGTGTGCCTTTTACATTAACTCTAGGTTGGTATTTTTCTATTCTTTCAATTGTTTAGATATTTCATTCCACTCTTCTTACTTATGTGGATTTTGAGAATTTTGCTGTAATTCTTTTCCTTTTTTTCTAGTGTTCTCCTCCCCTCCTACCCCCTGGTGGGTTCTTTTAAGATTTTCTCTTTGTCTTTGATTTTAAGATTTTCTCTTTGTCTTTGATTTTCTTTGAACGTGATATGTCTAATTGTGTGTTGTATTTATTTTTCTTGGTCCTTGGTGTTTTCTGAGCTTTCTGGATCTGTCATTAGTTTTGGAATGTTTTGGCCATTATTACTTCAGATATTTCTTCTTCATTCTCACTTGCTTTTCTTTTTGGTGTTTTAATTATGAGTATGTTATACCTTTTGATGTTGTTCTACAGTTCTTAGTTTTTTGTTTTTGTTTTTTGTTTTTTTTTTTTTTTGAGACAGTCTTACTCTGTCCCCCAGGCTGCAGTGCAGCGGTGCGATCTCGGCTCACTGCCACCTCCACCTCCCAAGTTCAAGCTATTCTCTTGCCTCAGCCTCCCAACTAGCTGGGATTACAGGTGTGTGCCACCATGCCCAGTTAATTTTTGTATTTTTAGTAGAGATGGGGTTTCACCAGTTTGCTAAGCTGGTCTGGGGCTCCTGACCTCAAAAGATCCACTTGCCTCGGCCTCCCAAAGTGCTGGGATTACAGGCATGAGCCACCACTCCTGGCCTTTTTTTTTTTTTTTTGAGACGGAGTTTCGCTCTTGTTGCCCAGGCTGGAGTGCAATGGCGCAATCTCGGCTCACCGCAAACTCCGCCTCCCAGGTTCAAGCGATTCTCCTGCCTTGGCCTCCCTAGTAGCTGGGATTACAGGCATGCGCCACCACGCCCGGCTAATTTTGTATTTTTAGTAGAGATGGGGTTTCACCATGTTAGCCAGGCTGAACTCGATCTCCTGACCTCATGATCCGCCCACCTTGACCTCCCAAAGTGCTGGGATTACAGGCATAAGCCACCGCGCCCGGCCTTTTTTTTTTTTTAATGCTATTTCTCTTCACATTTCACTCTGGGAAGTTTCTGTGGACCTATCTTGACCTATTTTCCCTCCTTTGCTAGTTCTGAGAGTGGATCTTTCTTGGATTTTCTCCATAAGAAATTGGTGAGGTTCCTAGAGGGGAGCTCCATGAATGTTTGTACCCTACTAAGAGTGTTGTTCCCAGGAGTTTCTCACATTCAGCCTCTAGCAGTTTTCATATTAAACATTTAAGTGCCCCTACCGATTTATGGCTCTGGTAGCATCTGCTCCAGGTAAGCAGATCTTGGCTGTGACTCTGGATGTGCCAGCCTCTCCACATTTTAAGGCGTCGGTTTGACTTGCAACCTCAATTTTTGATGAGTTCAAGGAAAGTCATTGACTTTGTCCAGTTTTTCTTGTTGTAAGGATGGAAGTGACAACTTCTAGGCTTTTTATAAGTCAGAGATGAAACCAAAGTGTTTTTCATTAATTCTGATCTCTTTTATTAATGTATCTTTCAATATAAAGACTCAAATCTTTAAACTCAAAATATCTTAGTTTTTTTTTTAAATTTTTTTTTTAATTTTTTTTTTTGAGATGGAGTCTGGCTCTGTTGCCCAGGCAGGAGTGCAGTGGCATGATCTTGGTTCACTGCAACCTCTGCCTCCTGGGTTCAAGCGATTCTCCTGCCTCAGCCTCCCGAGTAGCTGGGATTACAGGTGTGCACCGCCATACCCAGCTAATTTTTGTATTTTTAGTAGAGATACGATTTCACCATGTTGGCCAGGCTGGTCTGGAACTCCTGACCTCAGGTAATCCGCCCACCCCGGCATCCCAAAGTGCTGGGATTACAGGCGTGTGAGCCACGGTGCCCGACCTTAATTAGCTTTGGATTAATTCTCTTCCATCTGTTCCTTTAATTTCCTGGAACTCTTAATATTTACATGTTGGGGCCTCTGGTTATGTCAGCCAAACCACTGTCTTTGTGTACTAATTACTTAGCTTGGACTTAGTTTCTCAGGATTTTGGTTTATTTTAAATGGGGATAGTCATTGCTTTTTTCATTTTTGTTTTGGGGATAATGTCTCACTTTGTTTCCCAGGCTGGAGTGCAGCGACATGATCACAACTCACTGTGGCCTTGACCTCCTTGGCACAAATGATCTTCCTGCCTCAACCTCTTCAATAGCCAGGACAGCCACACCTAGCTAATTTTTTCAACTTTTTGTAGAGGTGGAGTCCTTCTATGTTGTCCAGGCTGGTCTTGACCTCCTGGGCACAAGCAGTCTCCCCATCTCAGCCTCCCAAAGTGCTGAGGTTACAGGCATGAGCCGCTGCGCATGGCTATTGTCCTTTTCATGAGCAAGGCAGTATCTTTCCTGAGTCTTTGACAGACAGGCTGTCTCTTGAGCAGGTGACACCCAACAGACAGTAAAGGACAAGTCAGTTTCTACTTTTGCTGGTGACAAATCAGTTGGAAAACTTACTCTTAGATTCTGAGGAAAGAAGGTTTGGATCTCCTTGTGTACTTGGCAGTCTCTATCTTCTGTTCTTTGTTTTAGGAGATTTTTACAATTTTTTCATACACAGCAGGTCCTTGAATAACTTCATTTGGTTCAGTATGATTTCCACCAATGTCATTTCATTATAATGTTGATGAGGAAAAAGATCAATTCCTGGTTGAGGACCATTTACTGTATAGAGTTTACATGTTCTCCTAATGTCCACGTGGGTTTTTCCCAGCTATCCCAGTTTCCTCCCACATCCCAAAGATGTACAAGTTAGGCCAATTGGTGTGTCTAGATTGTTCCAGTCTGAGTGAGTGTGGGCAGGTATGTGAGTGTGCCTTGCGATGGGATGGTGTTCTGTCCAGAGTGGGTTCCTGCCTTGTGCCCTGAGATGCCAGGAGAGGCTCTGGCCACCTGAGACCCTGATCTGGAATAAGGAGGCTGGAAAATGAATGAATAAATCCAAATTATTATAAAATACAAATCTGTAAAGTATGCAATAATCATACAGATGCACAACAGCAGATGACGTGGCATGAAAGTACTCAGGGAGCTGGTCATATTTGTGATTGTTTTTGAACTTTGTGGTTGGGGGAGGTGCTTTTATGATTTTTGCTTTGTAAACACTTATTGCTTGTTTTAACCTATCACTTCTATGACCACTGTCACTCACTGGTTTACCAAAAATCAGGTAATTCTATTTCTTGTTTTTTATATTTTTAAAATTTATTTTTTTCTGTGGGCAGCCATCTTGAGGAGCGCTGGGCTGGGCCCCAGGGGGTTGCTGGCTGTTTTTCTTGTTTTTATTAATCTTTCTTAAATGTATGTATAGTTCACATTTATTTCAATGCTTTAAGTGTATTGAGTCTTTATTTAGAAATTTTATGATAGTTTTGTGACCAGAAATATACCATAAGAACTTAACTCTTGTTTTTATCAACTAGCCTGTGGTAAAATTGGTTTCCTTATATGCCATTTGGCTTAATTGCAATTTCTAAGAACCTGTTAATGACGATAAATGAGGACTTATTGTACATACATTAATATTGTATTTCATGCCTTCAGTTGAGAGGTTTGATTTGGGGCTTCACAATTTAGTGTCAAGTTTTTCAATTTTTGAGAATTCTTTTTATTTTTTTTTGAGACGGAGTCTCGCTCTGTCACCCAGGCTGGAATGGAGTCCCACGATCTCAGCTCACTATAATGTCTGCCTCCCAGGTTCAAGTGATTCTCCTGCCTGTCAGCCTCCCTAGTAGCTGGGATTACAGACGTATGCCACCACGCCTGGCTGGCTATTTATTTATTTATTTTTTTTTTAGTAGCCATTTTGGCCAGACTGGTGAGACTTTTTTTTTTTTTTTTTTCCTGAGACGGAGTCTCACTCTGTCTCCCGGACTGGAGTGCAGTGGTATGATCTTGGTTTACTGCAACCTCTGCCTCCTGGGTTCAAGCAATTCTCCTGCCTCAGCCTCCCCAGTACCCGAGATTATAGGCACGTGCCACCACACCCGGCTAATTTTTGTGTGTATATATATAGTAGAGACAGGGTTTCACCATATTGGCCAGCTGGTCTCAAACTCCTGGCCTCAGGTAATCCACCCACCTCAGCCTCCCAAAGTGCTGGGATTACAGGCGTGAGCCACCGCACCTGGCAGATGAGAATTCTTATTTTCCCATGGCTCCTTGTAACTGAAGTCAGTTTTACTTTAAGTAGTTTTCTATTCAAATACGTAAGTGTATAATTTGGAATTAAAAGCAGATTTTCGAGATTTGGGAGGCTGAGATGGGAGGATCGCTTGAGGCCAGGAGTTCAAGACCTTGTCTCTACAAATAAAAAATAAAGGCCAGGCACAGTGGCTCACGCCTGTAATTCCAGCCCTTTGGGAGGTCAAGGTGGGCAGATCACTTGAGGTCAGGAGTTTGAGACCAGCCTGGTCAACATGGTGAAACCCCTGTCTCTATTAAAAATACAAAAATTAGCCAGAGGTGGTGGCAGGTGCTAGTATGATCCCAGCTACTTGGGAGTCTGAAGTGGGAGGATTGCTTGAACCTGGGATGTGGAGGTGAGCTGAGATCACACCACTGCACTCTAGCCTGGGCAACAGAGCAAGACTCTGTCTCACAAAAAAAAAAAAAAAAAAAAAAAAAAAATGCTCCTCAGGAGGCTGAGGCAGGAGAATGGCATGAACCCGGCAGGTGGAGCTTGCAGTGAGCCGAGATCGCGCTACCGCACTCCAGCCTGGGCGACTGAGCAAGACTCCGTCTCAAAAAAAAAAGAAACAAAAAAAAAAATTAACGGGCCATAGTGGTGTGTGCCTATATTCCTAATTACTTAGGAGGCTTAGTTGGGAGGATTGCTTGAGCCTGGGAGTTGGAGGCTGCAGTGAGTTATGATTGCACCACTGCACTCCAGCCTTGGTGACAGAGCAAGACCCTGTCTTTAAAACAAACAGGCCAGGTGTTGTGGCTCATGCCTGTAATCCCAGCACTTTGGGAAGCCAAAGGCAGATGGATCACCTGAGGTCAGGAGTTTGAGACCAGCCTGGGCAACATGGTGAAACTCCGTCTCTAATAAAAATGCAAAAATTAGCTGGTGTGGTGGCAGACGCCTGTAGTCCCAGCTACTTGGGAGGCTGAGGGAGGAGAATTGCTTGGACTCGTGAACTGGAGGTTACAGTGAGCTGAGATCGTGCCACTGCACTCCAGCCTGGGTAACAGACCAAGACCCTGTCTCAAACAAAACAAAACAAACAAAAAGAAAATAAATAAAACAAACAAACAGATTTTCTGCCATTTCTTCCTGTGATTTTTCCCTCCATATTCAGTTGTTTTGCTTATCTTAGTTCTTACTGTTATAGCCTCAATTTTCCTAAGGCAGCTCTACTTCTTCTTCTTTTTTTTTTTAGATGGAGTTTCGCTCTTGTTGCATAGGCTGGAGTGCAATGGCACAATCTTGGCTCACTGCAACCTCCACCTCCTGGGTTCAAGCAGTTTTCCTGCCTCAGCCTCCCAAGTAGCTGGGATTACAGGTGCCAGCTACCACACCTGGCTATTTTTTTTTTTTTGAGATGGAATTTCACTCTTGTTGCCCAGGCTGGAGTGCAATGGCATGATCTCGGCTCAACACAACCTCTGCCTCCCAGGTTCAAGCTATGCTCCTGCCTCAGCCTCCTGAGTAGCTGGGATTACAGGCATGCACCACCATGCTTGGCTAATTTTGTATTTTCAGTAGAGATGGGGTTTCTCCATGTTGGTCAGGCTAGTCTCGAACTCCCAACCTCAGATGATCTGCCTGCCTTGGCCTCCCAAAGTGCTGGGATTATAGGCATGAGCCACCATGCCTGGCTTTTTTTTTTTTGAGACAGAGTCTTGCTCTGTCCCCTAGGAGCATGATCTCGGCTCACTGCTACCTCTACCTCCCGGGTTCAAGCGATTCTCCTGCCTCAGCCTCCCGAGTTGCTGGGACTACAGACATGGGCTACTATGGCTGGCTAGTTTTTAATTTTTGTATTTTTAGTAGAGATGGGGTTTCACCGTGTTGGTCAGGATGGACTCGAACTCCTCACCTCAGGTGATCCACCCGCGTCAGCCTCCCAAAGTACTGGGACTGCCGGTCCATGAACCGCCGCGCCCAGCCTCTACTTCATTTTTTATTCATTTTCCATAAGTGAATAACTCTATGTTTAGTGTAGGTTGCTAATTTTATTGTTATGTTTTGGAGAATTTTATTCTTATTCTTTGTGTCCTGTTCTCCAGGCACCTGTGCGGGTTCCCTCAGACCTGGCCCCAGTACTTTTGCCTTTCCTTGGGAGCCATCTGATTCACTGCTGGTTTCAGCAACCACCAACACGCCAGTGACTCCCCAGTCCTCAGCTTCATTACGGGCTTCCCTTCTGAGCTCCAGAACCACTCATCCAGCTGCCTCCTGAAGATCCCTGCCTGCCCGTTCCACAGACACTTGAAGCACAACATGTCCGAGACCCCTCTAGCCCTTACCTTTTGTCCAACCTCTTTCTTTGCAAATGGCACCTGGATTTACCTGGAGGCTCATAAAGAGGCTCTGGGAGATAATTTCCCCATCTTTCTTTTGCACCATGAATTTGGGACCAATATCTCTTAAGGTCTTATTTTGTAGGATCAATTATTCTTTCCAGGAGTTAGCTAATATCTTTTGTAAAGAGCCAGATAGCGAATATTTTATGCCTTGTGGACCAAGAAATAAAATCAAGGGTACATGTAGGACTTACTGAGCAAGAGACAAAAGAAATTTCCACCAACTTTTTTGTTTGTTTTTGTTTTATTTTGTTTTGTTTTGATGTGAGGTCTTCGGCCTCACTCCGTTGCCAGGCTGAAGTGCAATGGTGTGATCATGGCTCACTGCAGCTTAGACCTCCTAGGCTCAAGTGATTCTTCCACCTCAGCCTCCTGAGTAGCTGGGACCACACAGCACCATGCTGCCACATCCCACCACGAGCTACTAATTTAAAAAAATTTCTGTGGTTTTGCCACATTGCCCAGGCTACCACCAAGTTTTGTTGATGAAATTCAGAATGTAATCATGATTGTGGTATAGTGTTTTGCAATACAGGTCTACTAATGAGAAAAGTGGAATTATTTTGGGGTGGTTAACATTTTGCTTTGTTCTTCATTAGTATTCTATGTCATCAAAATCTATTGCAAATCATCACCTGCTAATGTTGAATTGTAATGAGCTTTCACATATTTCATCTTTGAAAATGTGTTTCACATCGGTACTACCAGTTACTGACATCAGTCCACAAACATGATTTTATTTTATTATTTTATTTATTTTATTTTTTTTGAGACCTAGTCTTGCTCTATCGCCCAGGCTGGAGTGCAGTGGCGTGATCTCGGCTCACTGCAAACTCTGCCTCCCAGGTTCACGCCATTCTCCTGCCTCAGCCTCCCAAGTAGCTGGGACTACAGGCACCCGCCACCACAGCCGGCTAATTTTTTTGTATTTTTTTAGTAGAGATGGGGTTTCACCATGTTAGCCGGGATGATCTCAATTTCCTGACCTTGTGATCCACCCACCTCAGCCTCCCAAAGTCATGATTTTATTTTTAAAAAATAAATGTAATGTGTATTTTTGAGGCATACAACATGTTATGGGATATATATATAGAGAGATAGTGAAGTGTTTACTATAGTGAAGCAGACTAATGGATCAGTCATCTCACATAGTTACTTTTTTTGTGACAAGAGCAGCTACGGTTTACTAAATAAAAATCCCTAATAGAATTTTACTAACTTTAGTCCTTATGTTGTACATTAGAACTCTAAAGGTGTGGGCGTGGTGGCTGGGCGTGGTGGCTCACACCTGTAATCCCGGCACTTTCAAAGGCCAAGGTGGGTGGATCACCTGAGGTCAGCAGTTTAAGACCAGCCTGACCAACATGGAGAAACCCCATCTCTACTAAAAATACAAAATTAGCTGGGCGTGGTGTCGTATGCCTGTAATCCCAGCTACTCAGGTGGCTGAGGCAGGAGAATTGCTTGAACCTGGGAGGCAGAGGTTGTGGTGAGCTGAGATTGTGCCATTGCACTCCAGCCCGGGCAACAAGAGTGAAACTCCTTCTCAAAAACAAACAAACAAACAACAACAAAAAAACTCTTAACGGTGTTCATCCTACATATTTAAAAGTTTGTATCCTTTGACCTACATTTCCCCATTTCCTTCACCACCCCTCCAACACCTGTGGTAACCACTGCTTCACTCTCTGTCTTTGTATTTGAGCTCTTTTTAAAAATATGGCTAATAGCCTGGTGTGATGGCTCAAACCTGTAATCCCAGCACTTTGGGAGGCCAAGGTGGGTGGATTGCTTGAGACTAGGAGTTCAGATCAGCTGGGCGACATGGCAAAACCCTGCCTCTACAAACAGTAAAAATATCCAGGTGTGGTGATGTGTGCTTGTAGTCCCAGTTACATGGGAGGTTGAAGTGGGAGGATCACTTGAGCCTGGGAGGTCGAGGTTGCAGTGAGCCATGATTGTGCCACTGGACAGCCTGGAAGACAGAGCAAGACCCTTTCTCAAAAACAAAACAAAACAAAAAAAAGGTATATGGCCTCCAAATAAGCTGTGATGAAATATTCCAGCTAATTAGATAAGAAAACTACCCACACTCCACAGTTCCAGCACATTGGGGAAGCTTAGATCTTTTTCCCCACAAATCAATAAATTAATACATGGTTAGGGTACTTTTGTGATTTGTTCTCCCACAGGATATAATGCCAAATAAAGGACAGAGTAGGTATGGTGTGTGACATTTTTTCTTTGGGTATCAACAGTGAACATGACAAGATATTAGATCCCAAACATTGCATAGTGTTTGTTGTAGTCACTGTAAAATGAACACAGATGTACTTTTTCAGGGATCAGTGTTGCTCAAGGATGTGACTGTGGGCTTTACCCAGGAGGAGTGGCAGCATCTGGGCCCTATTGAGAGGATGTGATGCTGGAGAACTACAGCCTCCTCATCTCTGTGGGTAAGGATTGTGTTTTATATACTTCAAACAGCGTTCATTTCTTTTTTAGCAGTTGATATATGTGATCCTTTATAGAGATGAATTATTTTTAGGGTTGAAATTTAGGGTTCAAAGGTGACCCTGGGCTGTAGGTATAAGGTGACCTTTTTTGGCCACTGGAAACTTTTTTCCCCTCTCCTAGTGAAAAGTTTAAATGGGCCTATTGACTACAGCTCCTAGAACTGTACCTTTTTTCTTCAGAAGCCCTGAAGCTATAAGCCTGGCCGAGTCCTGAGTCATTTCTCAATCACAGGGTATTGCATTAGCAAGCCAAACGTGGTCTTCAAGTTGGAGCAAGGGAGGAGGCATGGATATTAGAGGAAGAGTCCTCAAGTCAAAGCCACTTTGGTGAGTAGTGAGTACCTACCCACTGTAAGCCCAGTGAGGTTGGTCCCTGTTCATTCAGGTGTTTGCTCTTTGCTGTTTTAAAGGAATTTTATTTTCATTTAATTAATTCATTTATTTTTTGGGTTACAAACAACTGAAATTTATTTCTCACAGTTTTGGGAGCTAGAAGTCCAAGACCAGGGTGCTATCATGGTCAGGTTCTGGTGAGAGCCCTCTTCCAGGTTGCAGACTGCCAACATCATATTACATCCTCACATAGTGGAGAGGGAGCTAGAGAGCTCTTTGGGGTCTTTTAAAAAATACTTTTATTTTAGATTCAGTGGGGTATATGTGAAGATTTGTTTACATATTTAAACTCATGTCATAGGGGAGTTTTATTTTTTAGAGGCACCGCTGTAAAAGTGGCCTAGAATAATCGATCTGCTTTCCTTAGATACATGTAATACACTTGCAAGTAATGACCTCATAGCTGAGTGTTCTTGGGTTTTCACTTGAATTTTTTAGACAGAGTTATTATTCTCAGCATTTACAAAAATCTAATTCTTGCCTATCTCATTTTAGATCCTTTTTTATTCCCTTTCTATTGTCTTCTTTTAATTGTGTATCATTTATTCATTCAACAAGTATGAAGTTTTTTATTAATTTACCTGCCAGTTAGGTTTACAGCTGGGGATAGACCTGTGGAAAATATAATGATCCTACTGTGAGGAAGTTTATACTTTTGTTTTTGTTTTTTTTTTTTTTTTTGAGACGGAGTCTCGCTGTGTCTCCCAGGCTGGAGTGCAGTGGCGTGATCTCGGCTCACTGCAAGCTCCGCCTCCTGGGTTCAGGCCATTCTCCCGCCTCAGCCTCCCAAGTAGCTGGGACCACAGGCACCCACCACCACGCCCGGCTAGTTTTTTGTATTTTTAGTAGAGACGGGGTTTCACCATGTTAGCCAGGATAGTCTCGATCTCCTGACCTCGTGATCCACCCGCCTCGGTCTCCCAAAGTGCTGGGATTACAGGCTTGAGCCACCGCGCCCGGCCAATATACTTTTGTTTTCGAGGAGAGTAAAATGTGTTGTGATATTTTAGCAAATGCTTTTAAACCCCTTTGGGGTCAAAATCAGAACACAAATTTTAATGATGTGAGGGAGAATGTGAGCCATGTAGTTTCCGAATATTCTAGGCATTGTAGGATTTTGAACAAAGAAGTGACAGGATCTGACTCACCTCTCTCTGGCTTCCATGAAGAGAACATGCCAGCTGAGGGGTGGTAGACTGGGGAGCAGGCAGCGATAAATCCTGCAGTGACCCACAACAGTGATGGCACCTGCACTAGCTCAGTAGAGTTAGGGAGGTCATGTGAAGGGTTTGGTTTTTGGATGTTTGTTGAAGGTGTTCCCCAAACAGTATTTGTTAGATTGGGTTTGGAGTATAAGAGAAAGTGATGTTTGATACGTATAGGCCAGGCGCAGTGGCTCACGCCTGTAATCCCAGCACTTTGGGAGGCCCAGGCGGGCAGATCACGAGGTCAGGAGATCGAGACCATCCTGGCTAACACTGTGAAACCCCGTCTCTGCTAAAAATACAAAATAGCCGGGTGTGGTGGCGGGCGCCTGTAGTCCCAGCTACTCAGGAGGCTGAGACAGAAGAATGGTGTGAACCCGGGAGGCGGAGCTTGCAGTGAACCGAGATCGCACCACTGCACTCCAGCCTGGGCGATGAGCAAGACTCCATCTCAAAAAAAAAAAAAAAAAAAAAAAAAAATTAGCTGGGCGTGGTGGCGGGTGCCTGTAGTCCCACCTACTCCGGAGGCTGAGGCAGGATAATAGCGTGAACCCGGGAGGCAGAGCTTGCAGTGAGCCCAGTTCGTGCCACTGCACTCCAGCCTGGGCGACAGAGCAAGACTCTATCTCAAAAAAGAAAAAAAAAAAAAAGATATGTGTGTGTGTATATATATATAACTGTGTATATATAGATATATAGAGATCTCTCTCTCTATATATATAGAGAGAGAGACAGACATCTCTTATGTCACACAGCATACCTACTCTGTCCTTTATTTGGTATTTTATATATATATATGTGTGTGTGTGTGTATGTGTGTGTGTGTGTGTATATTTTTTTGAGATGGAGTCTCACTCTGTTGCCCAGGCTGGAGTGCAGTGGTGCAATCTCGGCTCACTGCAACTTCCACCTCCCGGGTTCAAGTGATCCTCCTGCCTCAGCCTCCCAAGTAGCTGAGATTATAGGTGTGTGCCACCATGCTGGCTAATTTTTGTATTTTTAGTAGAGAAGGGGTTTCACCATGTTGGCCAGGCTGGTCACGAACTCCTGACTCAAGTAATCTGCCCACCTTGGCCTCCCAAAGTGCTGGGAATGGAATACAGACGTGAGCCACCGTGCCCAGTCCATAGAGATATAATAGAGTTGGCAAAAAATGGGGCAAAATAGTGCTGGGAGGAAATTGATTAAAATGTAGGTAAATCTAGGCCGGGCGCGGTGGCTCATGCCTGTAATCCCAGCCACTTTGGGAGACCGAGGCGGGTGGATGACTAGGTCAAGAGATCGAGACCATCCTGGCTAACACGGAGAAACCCCATCTCTACTAAAAATACAAAAAATTAGCCGGGGTAGTGGCGGGTGCCTGTAGTCCCAGCTACTTCGGAGTCTGAGGCAGGAGAATGGCATGAACCTGGGAGGCGGAGCTTGCAGTGAGCTGGGATCGCGCCACTGCGCTTTAGCCAGTCTCCGTCTCAAAAAAAAAAAAAAAAAAAAAAGAATGTAGGTAAATCTAGACAAACATTTTCTTTGGTGAGTAATACTTGTTGCATGTAAAAAGGACAAAAACATAGTACTGAAAAATAGCACATAGGTCAATTAGCAGTTAGACTTCTGTTCTAAAATGTTTGTTTTTCTGAAGACACGTTAAGAAATATGCATGGCAGGCCGGGCGCGGTGGCTCAAGACTGTAATCCCAGCACTTTGGGAGGCCGAGGCGGGTGGATCACGAGGTCAGGAGATCGAGACCATCCTGGCTAACATGGTGAAACCCCGTCTCTACTAAAAAATACAAAAAACTAGCCGGGCGTGGTGGCGGGCGCCTGTAGTCCCAGCTACTCGGAGGCTGAGGCAGGAGAATGGCGTGAACCTGAGAGGCGGAGCTTGCAGTGAGCCGAGATCGCGCCACTGCACTCCAGCCTGGGTGACACAGCGCGAGACTCTGTCTCAAAAAAAAAAAAAAAAAAAAAAAAAAAAAAAAAAAAAAAAAA